>NW_024081069.1:197329-299170 GCF_003009895.1 Hyaena hyaena
GCATAAGAATAGAAATATGAATGAAGTGGAATTGAGAGTCCAAAATTAAGCTCATATACTTACGGTAAATTTGTTTTTGATATGCATGTCAAGAAAATTCAGTGGTGAAAGGAACATCCTTTTTTTTTTAATTTTTTTTAATGTTTTATTTATTTCTAGGAGAGAGAGAGAGAGACAGCGTGAGCAGGGGAGGGTCAGAGAGAGAGGGAGTCACAGACTGAAACAAGCTCCAGGCTCTGAGCTGGCAGTCAGCACAGAGCCCGACGCGGGGCTCGAACCCACGAACTGCGAGATCATGACCTAAGCGAAAGTCGGACGCTTAACCGACTAAGCCACCCAGCGCCCCAAGAAAAATCATTCCTAATATCACTTAGAGATGATTATATATAAACTATTAATATTTATTGGCAAATTTTTATTTAGCATGGCAGAGTGCAAAGAGCATTTTGTTAGGGGTGAAACAAATGCGAATTCCAGACCAGCATCTGCCATTCACCAGCTACTGGAGCTTACTCAAGTTTTGTTGTTTGTTTGTCTGTTTTAATCTTTCTAAAGCTCACTTTTCTTATCTGCAATTTGAGATAATGATGTAATCTACCACATGTAATAATGTTTGTAAGTGGATCCAAATCTAGCAGCCATCATGATCAGCAGCAATTTTTTTGATTGATAGATAGATAGACAGACAGAAACAGATCATACATTGGTTTACCTGCCTTCTTTGTTTAGTCTTACATTAGGAACACTTACTCAGATCACTAAATAGTCTTCAAAACATAATTGTAATGACTGCATCATGTGGCTGTACCATAATGTAGTAAACCAGTCCTTTATTATTGAATATTTTGGTTATGCCTAGTTTTTGCTTCTGCCTAGTTTTTGCTTCTATAGGACCACAGTTACCATATTTAAACTTCTAAGTAAAGTGTGAAATCTGTGATAGTCTTTAGTTCTCCTAAGTTTTTCTGGTCTTCAGAAGCATCACTATTCATTCAAAGACTGAACCCATTTTAAGGCAAAAGACTAGATTTCTTTCACCTCAAAATTTCAGCCCAGGCTTTGAGCCCTGCCCTTAGATGAGTGGTTTTAACTTTAGATAGTGGCTACAATTATAGCTTTTAAAAAATATCCTGCCAGATGCCACCCCCCAGCCCCATTCTGATTTGAGTAACGTGAGGTAGGGCCTAGGTCTTGCTTTTCTCCTCCAGTCTCCTTTATATACCTCCTTACCCTGTCCTATAAGAACCACGGTACTAGATGATTTCTTAAATCTTCTGCCACCTGTGGATTATCAGAAAAGCACTGTGAGCTGAGGACGTTGTATGGTCTCCCTCACTAGGGCTTCCTCTATTGTCTTATGATCTAAAACAGTGGTACTCAACTAGAAGACAGTTTTGTCCCCCAAGGGATATTTGCAACATCTGGGACATTTTTGTTTATTAGATCTGGGAAAGAGGTTGCTGTTACATCTGGGTACAGGCCAGGGATGCTGCTAAACATTCTATAGTACAAAGAATAGCCCCCATATTAGTTTTCTAGGGCTACTATAATAAAGTACCACAAGCTGGGTGGCTATAAACAACAGAATGAACAGTCTCAAAGTGCTGGAAGCTGGAAGTCTGAGATCAAGGTATCAGCATGGTTGGTCCCTTCTGAGGGCTGGGAGGGAGAATCTGCTCCAGGCCTCCCTCCTGGAGTTTGACAGTTTACTGGCTATCTTTGGTGTTCCTTGGCTTGTAGCTGTATCATTCCAATCTTGGCCTTCATGTCACATGGTGTTCTCTCTGTGTTTTTATCTTCACATGGCCACCTTTTTTTTCTTATGGTGAAAAAATATATATTTAGAATTAGCCAGCTGGACTCAGCTTAAATGATCCCAATTTTGTTGGCAACATTCAAGCATCATAGTCAGGAGCCAGTCAAACATATGCCTTCTTTCCATCGGGCCCGATCAGAGTGTTGACCTTGGCCACCTCAGAGTTGTAGAGCTTCCTCATAGCCTGTTTGATCTGCTACTTGTTGGCCTTGACATCCAGGTGAACACAAGGGTGTTGTTGTCTTCTGTTTTCTTCATGGCTGACTCGGCAGTTAGGGGGAACTTGATGATGGCATAGTGGTCAAGCTTGTTTCTCCTGGGGGCCCTCTTTCAAGGTTAAAGGGGCTGCTTTGAAGACACACTGTCTTGGTCTTCAGAAGGTAGGTGACATGCAGATCTTCTTTTTTTGTGTGACTATGGACACCTTTTAGCACTGCTTTCTTAGTTTTCAGAGCCTTTGCTTTGGCTTTGGCTTGGGGGCAGGGGCTTCTTTCTTCACTTTTGCACTGTATTCATAAAAATGGTTTCCAAGGCCAAATGACCATCTTTGTATAAGGCTACCAGTCATACTGGATTAAAGCCCACCCAGTTCCAATATGACTTCATCTTAACGAATTACATCTGCAAAGACACCGTTTCCAAAAAGTGGTCACATTCTCAAGTACTGGAGATTAAGGCTTCAGCATACTCTTTTTGGAGGAACAGAATTCAGCCTGTGACAGCCTCCCAAACAAAGAATTATCTGGCCCAAAATGTTAATAGTGCTACTGTTGAGAAACACTTTCCATATAACCTGTGGATCAACGCCAAGGAGGTAGGTCAAGGTAAGAATAGGGCAGGTAGGAGTGGTCCAGGGTCTGCAAAGTGGAAAATGAGCAGGAACTCCATCAGTCAAGAGGGTCAGTGACCTCTGCTCTTGGGTCAGAGGCTATGGGCCTCTTCCAGATCTGTACAGACATGGACAGCTGCGATCCACAGGGCTGTATGTGACCAGGAGGGAGAAGGGCTTGAAGGGGCACTATACTAACTGGGCTAAAGCAGAAGTGTGGATGGGCCAAAGCCCCTGCTTCATTAACTCATTATCTGACCCCCACTTCGCTGGGTTAGACCTAGCCTTTCCCTGTCTATCCCCTTCAAGACTGGGACAGAAGAGAAAAGTAAATCCCCAAGCCCACAGGTTTTCAGCAGTATTTTCAAGCCAACTGTCTTGTCTCCTCAGAACCCTGCCTTTTCCCTCTCACACCCACTGCCTCCCACTGGCAGCCAAACATAGAACATGGAAAACAGGAAAAACAGCAACACAGCAAAGTTATATTTTTTGAGAGAGAACATTACTTTGGGTACACCCCCCCCAAGATGTCTTGAGTTGCCAAGCCCTACAGCAGGTGGCCCTGTTCATCTTCATTCTGTGAGGATGTTATCTCACCAACTGCTTGTTTCCTTGGCTGTAAGATGTCCACATGAGAATGAACTTCTACAGGGCCAGGGTGACTGGGCAATCCACGTATCGACGTCTGAACACTTAGGTCTACCTTGTTCACTTTTCAAATATTTTTTTCCACATTCTACTGTTGCACACTCCCCTTCATTATTGTGCCAATTTGAGTAGAGTGAAGGAAAAGGAGGCATGGGGAAGGGTGGCCAGGGTGGAGACTGTGTTATCAAGTTCTGGGAGTGGTGAGTTGCTTACCAGCAGCAATATGGATGCCAGCTGCCTGCATCTGGGGCCTGTTATCAGGAAGAGGATTAAATGCTTCCCTTCTCTGTCTTTAGAGCTTTGTGTCTTTAGGGCATCCTGGTTCTGATCTTCTGATTGCTTAGCTCCCTAGGGCCCTCTACTTTGCCTCACGCTGGAGTTCTGGGACAACCTCTGGCCTCTAGTCCCCTTCCTGTTTGCTCTTCTTTGGATTCAGGCTAAGCACCAGTCTTGGCTCTCCCAGGCCTGCCTATAGCCCTGTCTCTACTTTCAACTACTCTCCCTATGCTGGAGGCATAGGCAGGGAGGGGCAGAGACGAAATCCTTTCTTGCTTTCTGTCTCAGCCGAGCAGGTGTGGCCACATTTTCTGGAAACTTGACCAGTCCTTTCTTAAGCTGGACCTGATATTTTCTGTCCAGCCTGTATTGGCAGCCTCTAGGATTGACCCTACTTTTTGGTCCAGAAACAAGTTGTTTTTGTGTTGTTGTTGTTGTTGTTGTTGCTGTTGTTATTCTATTAAATAGATAATATGCTAACAGTTGATTTTCATTCTTTCTTTTTTTCTCTTACCTGCAAGTAACTAGATATTCAGCTTCCAGCCTGAAGCTGAGAGGAAATACATCGAACTTTCTTTAAAGTATAACATGTAAATGAATAGGGCTGGTGCAGAATAGAAGGAAAGAGAAAGAATCAGTAAGAGAGAACAAACACTCTAGTGAATAATAGGTGATACTCTTTTCTCAGAATTCCTAAACCTAGGTACATTCTTGAATACTTAAAAATTAGACTATAGGAAAATAAAACTTTACTTAAAAAAAACTTTACTGAAAAAATGTGGAGTTCTGAAAATATACCATTTTAGTAATAGGGAAAGGTGCTGAAGCATTCCAGATATAGAAAGGAACATGCTCTCTAGCAAGTAGTGATGCACATAAGGATGGGACAGGGTGGTGACTGTGTATGTAAGTGTGATACAGCCAGAGATAGTTTCAACACCCAAACTCCTGTGTTGGGAGGTATTGGCATCTATAGTACTTACTTCTGGTATTAGTCCCAATTAATAGACTCCACTTTAAGGAGCATCTGATTAGGACTGTTCATTAGACATTCCTTGTTTGGCCATACAAATTGCCCTAATGAAAGCAACTATTGTTTGTTGCCTTATTTGGAAAGTCATAGGAAGATGCCCTTTTAGCAGATGTAATGTGTTGGGCTAACCTATCACTGGTACCAAGAAGAAGTTTCCTTCCTTTTTCCTACTGCTTCCCACCAAACACCACTTTGCCATTGCCAGCGTCCATCCCATTCCTCCTTTGTGAAAGCCAGCAAGTAGAGAAGAAATGTGTGCCTGATGCTCCAGGATGAAAACTGAAAAGCATTTTCCTCTGTCACCCTAGTTATAAATGTGGACTAATTGTACATGATGCACAATGATAGTACCGAATTTTAAACATATTATGTGCACAACTGAATTTCTTTATTTTATCCTGGGAATCTAACTCCCGTTTATGTGGAAAGTATATTCTCAGTGCTAAATAAGAGGTTTACAAAGAAACTTTTAGGTCACTACTCATTTTCAAACTGGGGACTACCTACATTAGAAGATGGTAAATATCCACTTCCAAGCCTTACTACTGACAAGATGCTGGGCTGCACAGCTTTGGGGTTCAGTACCTGTTAAAAGGAGAACACTGTGCCTACCAAGTACATTTATGAGTAGTTGAGTTAGAAAAATGAGTAATAAAGGACTCTTTACTTCAAGCAGAATGTAATTCTCTCTGGAAGTACCATGCACACTTTGAAAGTATATTACAAAACAAAATGAAACAAAAAATAGTAGTTGCAAAGGAATAATTACAGTGTCATAATTTAAAAATCAAAGGTACCAGAACAAATATAATGCAAAGTAACAGAGAAGAGGAGGAGGTAAAGATTTTACACTGAATCTTAGAGAGGTACATGATTTAATGAAAAGTCCTGGGGGTTTTATTCACAGAGACATGGCTTGCTATTGTCTACCTATGTAATGTACTTCAAACATGTTACTTTATCTTTCTGAGCCTCAGTTTTCTCATTTGAAAAGTGTGATTAATAATTCCCATCTTACAATATCCTAAGGCTTAGAGGTAATGTATATTAAGAGCCCTAGCACACCTGTATGTACCTGATAAACTTATACTGCCTTCTTTGACCCATAAATTATTTAAAAGTATGTTCTTTAGTTTCCAGCTCTTTGGAGATATCCCATAATATCTCTATCATTGATTTATAATTTATGTTATCATCAGAGAAAATATTTTCTATGACAGTATCCTTTTAAACTTTTTGAGACTTGATTTTTGGCCCAGAACACGTTATATCTTGGTAAATGTTCTGTGAGCACTTGAAAAGAATATGCATTTTGCCCTTATTGGATGGAGAATTAATAAATGTCAGATCAGTTAGATCAAATCTTCAAATCTCCTATGTCCTTACTAATTTCCTTTTTACTTATTCTATTTAATCATTGGGAGAGGGGCATTAAATTTCGATTATAATTGTGGATTTGTCTGTTTCTCCTTGAAAGTTTATCAGTTGTTTGTTTCGTGTATTTTAAAGCTTTCTTAGTAGGTGCATAAATGTTTGGGATTATGATGTCCTTTTGATGAATTGACCCCTTTATCATAATGAAATGAATTTCTTTTTCCCCAGTAATATGATTTGCTGTGAAATCTACTATGTCAGATATTAAGAAAGTCACCCCAGGTTTCTTTTGATTAGTGTGATCATGCTATGTTTTTTCCATCCTTTTCCTTTTAACCTATTTGTATCTTTACATTTGAAGTGCATTCCTTGTAAACAATGTATAGTTGGGGCTTGCCTTTTTATCCAACCTGACAATCTCTGCCTTTTGATTGTGGTCTTTAGACAACTTATATTTAATGTGACTATTGATATGTTTTTCTATCATTTTGTTATATTTTTCCATTTGTTTCATCTATTCTTAATTACTTTCTGTCTTCTTTTTTTCTTCCTGTTTTGGGTTAATTGAATATTTTTTTCCTTAAATAAAACCCAGCTTTATTGAGATATAATCCACATAACATAAAATCACCCTTTCATTTATTTTTTAAGTGTATATCTTTATTTTGAGAGAGAAAGAGAGAGAATGAGTAGGGGAGGGGCAGAGACAGAGAGAGAGAGACAATCCCAAGCAGACTCGGTGTTGTCAGCACAGAGCCCATCACAGAGCTCAGTCTCTTGAACCATGAAATCATGACCTGAGCCAAAATCAAGAGTTGGATGCTTACCCAACTGAGCCACCTATGTGTCCCACAATTCACCCTTTTAAAGTATACAATACCATGATTTTTATTGTATTCACAGAGTTGTGCAAATATTGCCACAGTTATTTTTGGAACAATTTCATCACCCCCAAAAGAAACTCTATACCCATTAGCAGTCACTCCAACCTCAGTGTCTCCTAGAAAGCAGTAATATGCTTTTAGTAGAACTAGGGAGTATAGGGGTACCTGGGTGGCTCAGTTTGTTATGCATCTGACTCTTGACTTCAGCTCAGGTCATGATCTCACAGTTTGTGTGTTTGAGCCCCATGTCAAGCTCTACACTGACAGTGTGGAGCCTGCTTGGTATTCTCCCTCCCTCCCTCCCTCCCTCCCTCCCTCTCTCTCTCCCTCTCCCTCCTTCCCTCCTTCCCTCCCTCCCTTCATCCCTCTGCCTCTCCCCTGTTCTCTCTCTCCCTCAAAAAATAAATAAACAAAAAAAAATTAGAACTAGGGAATATAATATTAGCTAAGTGCAATAAGCTAGAGAAAGATAAATACCATATGATTTCACATGTATGTGGAATTTAAGAAACAAAACAAACAAGCAAAGGAAAAAAAAAAAAAGAAGAAAGGTAGAAAAACCAAGAAACAGACTCTTAACTATAGAGAACAAACTGATGGTTACCAGAGGGAAGGTGGGTGGGAGGTGAGGAAAATAGATGAGGGGGATTAAAGAGTACACTTATCATGTTGAGAATTCAATATTTTTTATGATTCTATTTTATCTTCTCTTTTGGCTTTTTAGCTATAACTCTTTATTTTGTTGCTTTAATTGTGACTTTAGGGTTGTTTGCAATATGTGACTTCATTACAGTTCACCTTCAAATGATGTTTTGCCAGTTTTCATATGGTATAAAAAACCTTACAATAGTATAGTACACCTCCATTTCTCCCTTTCTGACCTTTGGCTATTGTTGTCATATGTTTTACTTATGCATGTGCTATAAACCCCATCCTACACTATTGTTATCTTTATATTATTATGGTTTTTTTTAAGTTTTATTTATTTATTTTGAGAGAGAGAGAGAGAGAGACAGACAGAGACAGAGAGAACCCCAAGCAGGCTCCACACCAGCAGCACAGAGCCCAACACAGGGCTCAAACCCACATATTGTGTGATCATGACCTAGGCTGAAACCAAGAGTTAGACCCTTAACCAATTGAGCCACCTAGGCACCCCTTAATCATTATCTTTTAAAGAGATTTACATAATAAGAAAAAAATCTTACAGTTTTTTCCCCATATAGTTAACATTTCTAGTGTTCTTCATTCCTGTGTGTGGATCTGTATTTCCATCTGGTACCATTTTCCTTCTTCCTGAAGGACTTCCCTTAACATTTCTTGTCATGTAAGTCTTCTGGTGAAGAATTCTTTTAGATCTGTATGTCTTAATATGTCTTTATTTTCACTGGTTTTTTTGGACAAATATTTGTGCTAGGCATAGAATTCTGGGTTGACAGGATTTTTCTTTCTTTCAGTACTTTAAAGATGTTGCTCCACTATTTTCTTGTTTGCATTGCTTCTGATTAGAAGTCTGCTGTCAATCTTTATATTTAGTGTGTGTGTGTGTGTGTGTGTGTGTGTGTGTGTGTGTGTGTGTAGCCATCTTTCTTTTCCTCTGGCCACTTTTAAGATTTCCTTTTCTCTTTTTTCAACTTGGTTTGATTCAACTTTTATATGCCTTGCTCTAGTTTTCTTTGAGTTTCTTGTGTTAAGTTTTAGTTTCTTGTGGACATAATAAATTTGGAATTATTTTGTTCATTATTTCTTTAAATATCTTTTCTACTTTCCATACTCTCCTTGAGGGATTTCAATCACATGGGTATTAGTTTTAATAAAGTTGTTCAACAGCTCACTGATGCTTCATTTAAAAAAATTCTTTTTCTCTCAGCATTTCGTTTTGAATAGTATCTATATTGCTGTGTTTTTTTTTTTACAAATAGTTTATTGTCAAATTAGTTTCCACATAAAACTCAGTGCTCATCCCCACAAGTGCCCTCCTCCATGCCCATCCCTCCTCCCCCCCACATCCATCAGTCCTCAGTTTTTGTCTATATTGCTGTGTTTTTTAGTTCAGCAATATTTTCTTCTGCAGTGTTTAACCTACTATTGATATAATCCAGTATACTTTTCATCTCTTGAAGTGCAAGGTCTTTATTTTTTAGGTCTTATGTTTCTCTACTTAACTTTTGAACATATGAAATACAGTTACAATTGCCATTTAAAAAACCTTTGCTAATTTTAGTATCTATGTCAGTTCTGGGTCAGATTTGATTGATTTTTCTCCTCATCATAGATTATATTTTCCTGATTCTTTGTATGTCTGGTAGTTTTTTATTAGTTACCAGACATTGTGAATTTTACCTTGTTGGTTGCTGAATATTTCTATACTCCTATAAATATGCTTTTTTAAAAAAATATTTTTTAATGTTTATTTAATTTTGAGAGAGAGAGAGTGACCAGAGGAGGGACAGAGGGAGAGGAAGACAGGGGATCCAAAGCAGGGTCCCTACAGACAGTAGAAAGCCCAAAGCAGAGCTTGAACTCATGAAGCATTAGATCATGACCTGAGCCAAAGTTGGATGCTTAACTGACTGAGCCACCCAGGTGCTCCCCTATATATATTCTTAAGCTTTATCTTGGGACACAGTTAAGTTACTTGAAAAACATTTGATCTTTTTAGGTCCTTCTTGCAAAATTTGTTAGGCAGGACCGGAGCAGTGCTTGGTCTAGTGCTAATTATTTACCTCTGCTGAGGCAAGACTCTTCTGAGTACTCTACCTAATATCCTGTGATTCATGAGGTTTTCCAGTGTGACTGCTGGAAGCAGGTACCATTCCCAGCACTGTGTGAATACTGGGTGCCATTACCTTTAATTCTTTCAGGTGGTTCTTTTCCCTCAGATGCATTCTCTATATATCTTCCCCCAGATTGTTTAAGGAAAGGTGAAAGAAATTTATTTGTCAACATTAAATAGTATTCAAATGTAAAATTTTAGGCATCACCTTGATTTGTCTGCCATTCACTTTTGTCAAAATCCAGTGATAAGTCTGTATCTTCCCCAATGCCTGTACTTCCATGTCTCTCTTTCCCTCATTCGCTCCTTTCGTCTCATCGTCCATGGGCTCCAGCTCTGCCAGCCTGGAAAAGTAATCATCAGGAAAGAAATTGTCACCTGGCCCTCTGGTAGTCACATTCTCAAGTCCACACTGCCTCTTTTGAATAATATAAGTGCTTCCTGGACCTTATCTTTCTCATCCCCAGAGCATACAGCCAAGAGTGCTAACTTCATGTTACCAAGGAAACCAACTCTTGATGCTATAGGTGCTTATTTTCACTGTCTCTTCCACTCCCTGCCCCCTGCCCTTCTGTTTCAGCCTAGGGAGACTGAAACCATACCTGTGTTTGGAGGATGCCTCTGTTTTAAGAGACAAAGTATCCTAGAATGTTCTGTTTTTTCCATGAGGACAAAGCAAAAACATAATGGACCAGGCCTGCAGCAGAGGGAATGGAAGGTAGACTGAAGGCCTGAATTATCTAGGGTATTTTTCCTGGTTGACAAAGGAATTGGGGAGAGAAAAACAGAAACTGCAGCTACCTCTGTGTCCCAAATGTCTGATTCAGGGCTACAACAGGCCTTGCTTGAAAACCTCAAAGCCTGAAGGATCAATAACCCAGCTCTTAGAAACCATTTTGTTATATCAGTTGTTGATAAGAGGTCAAGTACAAGGCAGAGGCTATGAAGCTGGGAAACCCAAGAATGCCCAGGAACTGTACGCAGAGTAAAGTCCAACTCTGGCTCTGGGGCAGAAACTGCTGTTTATTTGGTCAGAAGGTGAGCAGAAGCCTGTCATGATCTGTGCCCCAATTTGGGGTGATGATAGGCATGAGTGCACTGCTTTGGTAATTCTCTAGCTGATATTCTCTAAGTACATTTCTATTTCAAGACTGTGCCAAGAGGTAGGATAAACCAAATGGTGTCAAACATTGACATGGATTCTAGCATGTAACGTCTTATACCAAGTATTGATGGGAGCCAAGGATTGAATATTAGGACAGATGGGGAGTGATGTATTCTTTAATTTATTAATTCACTTACTTAATATTTATGGAGCATTTACTTAGTGCCAGGCACTAAAGGAAAGAGATGAAAGACATTATTTACCTCTAAGCAGATGAGAAAGGCAAACACTTGCATTAGAATATGGCAGGTACCATGGAAGGGGTTGGCACAGATCACCCTGGGAGCTCAGAGGAGCACATCTAGGCCAACCTTGGGTGGGAAGTGGATGTGAGGGTGGACTCCCTGGAGGAAGAGGTGCCTGGTCTGGGTCTTAAAGGGTAAGATTTGATCATGTTAAAAAAAAAATGGAGGAAAGCATCTCAGCCGTAAGAATAGGGGGAGGATTCAATGCAATGAGTTTCTGGAAGTGTAAGCAATATATTTCATGGGCTGTAGGGGAGAAATGTGAGTTGAAGTGGAAGAGAAAAGTCAAGTGTCAGATGAAGAAGGGCCTTGCATGCCATACTAAGGTATTTTACCCCAAAGGCAGTGGGAAGCCACTGAACAGTTTTAAGAAAAGAGGTGTGATTGGATCTGAATTTTAGAATCTCTTTTTGGGAGAGGCTGGGCAGCAGGTAAAGCAGGGAGCCCAGCTTTTAGCTTTGACCCCATTGCCCTCCCACCTGTCTTTATTATGCCCTTCTCTTTATAAAATGTATTCTCTAGCTCTTCTCAGCCTTATCCAGTATGATTTCCTACCATTGTCTAATTTGTTCAGGTTGACTTCACTTATCAAACATACCATACCCATCTCTGTGCCTTGTTTATTCAGTAAACATTTAATAAGTGCCTATCGTACACCAGCCACAGCTCCTGGCATGAAGAACCAAAGATGAATGTAACATGGAACCTACATTTAAGGAGCTTGTAGACCAGTAGGGAGATACCCATGAAGCACATTGTTACATGTGAGCATGAACATGGCTATGGAATGGGATTAAACATAGAGCACTGTGACCTAAGGAAAAACGAATACTGTCAATGAGAAGTCCTCTTCCTTCGCTACTGAGTCCTGCCCATCCTTAGGCTTCTGCCTTCACTCTGTATAGAGGCAGGGTCATGTCTCTATACACCATACACTCATCATATCTGTCTTCTGCTTAAAACTGTTCGGTGGCTTCCCACTGCCTTTGGGGTAAAACATCTCAGCCAAGGCCCCTTTTCATCTGACAGGATAGTGGGTGGTTTGGAGCTTGGGCTCTGAAACCAGAAAAGATTTTAATCTTGGTTCTAGCATATGAGACATGTGACCTTGGCCAGAAATAATTTGTGCCTCAGTTTCTTCATCTGTAAAATGGGGCTGATGGCTGTGTTGACTTCATAGTGTTATTTTGAAGATTAAGTGAGTTAATATGCATATGAACCTTTAGACTGTCCTTGGCATGTGAAAATTATTATGCCAGTAATTATTGGCTATTTTTATTCTCAGTTTTTATCCATTTTTTCTGCATCTATATCATGTCAAAGAACTTTAACCTTTAATTATTATTGTGTTACTTGCTCATTTTTCTGTGTTGCCATATTCTTTCTCTCAAGGATGATTAACAATAATCTTTTGAGGCAATATACACTGTATATGTATCTGTACTCCTGAGAGACTCACAGCATTAGGTATATATTAGGGTAATCAGCCGTCCCAGCTTGCTTAGAATTGATAGGACTTTTAATGTTAAAATCAGGAAAGTCCAAGACAAACTGGGACAAGTTGTCTACTTTATATATACAGTAGGCACTTCAGTTTTGCTTTTTATAGATGTCTTATTCATCCCAAACTTAACTTTTAAGTAAGCTTGCTTTCACTTTGCCACAAATATTTATTGCCTAGAAAATATAAAGTTTCAACTTCTGGGTTTCTTTGGGGTTTCCTGAAATTCCCTAGGGCTTAAAGTAGAAAATCTGAGGGATTCCTGAAAAACATTCTCTCCCATCAGCTTTGGGTGTATTTACTAGAAATGGTGGAACCCCATAAGAACCTTCTTTAACCTGGCCCACAGCCCAGGAAGTCTCGCCTGCCCATCATTTCCCATCTCTCTTGGTGTTTCCATCATGATTCTGAGTATTTCCTTCATTTGCTCTCCAGAATCAATATACCTTTAGTTGACTCAGTGGCAAAGCCTCTTTCCTCACACAAGGACCATGTTTTTTCCATGAATTCCCCAAGTGCGGCCAAAGAATTTTTCTTCCTTTTCTTTTTTTTTAAATGTTTATTTATTTTTGAGAGAGATGAGAGACAGAGTGTGAGCAGGGGAGTGGCAGAGAGAGAGGGAGACACAGAATCTGAAGCAGGCTCCAGGCTCTGAGCTGTCAGCACAGAGCCCAACGCGGGGCTCAAACTCACAGACCACGAGATCATGACCCAAGCCGAAGTCAGACGCTCAACTGACCGAGCCACCAGGTGCCCCATTTTTCCTCCTTTTCAAGTGCCACCACCACCCTACCTTACCCTGCCCTGGGACAGCATTTGCCATAAGCCACTGTTTTTCAGACATTGTTTTCCTTAAGGATCCACTGTGGCCTCCCTAAGTATTTCTTAAAACCATGACAAGTGTTTGCTGAAGGCCTGCCCATCTTCTACAGTACAGTCAAGGGTCTGTGTCAACAACCTCTGCAAGTTTCTACCCCAGTGTGTTAGTTTCTTGGGCCTTAAATAACAGAAATTTATTCTCTCTCAGTTCTGGAGCCTAGAAGTCCCCCCAGGATCAAAGGTGTCAACAGGACTGGTTCTTTCTGAGGTGCATGTGGGAGAATCTGGTCCATGCCCCTCCTAACTCTGGCGGTTTGCTGGCAATGTTTATCATTCCTTGGCTGGTAGATACATCCCCCTATCTCTGCTTCATCTTCACACAGCATTCATTTTGTAAGGACAACAGTCATGTTGGATTAAGAACCCACTCCACTCCAGTGTGACTTGATCTTAACTAATTACATCTGCAATGACCCTTTCCAAATAAGGTCACATTCTAAGGTTCTGGGGGTTAGAACTCTAACATGTGAATTTCCAGAGTTGGGGAGGGAGTAGAAATTCAGTCTTTAATGCCCACATCTTCAGGTAAGTTAAAACAAAACAAAAAAAACTCTATGGAAACTAAAGACCACTTCTCCACAGTCATTGCTCATAAATCCATTTCAATTTTTCACTCATTTTGCATTTGATACTATTTCTGCTACCAGATTTGCATGGTTACCAGTATCCACTTATTCACCACTCTATAGGGCATTGTATGACTGCAGGGATATTAAGAAATATAATATACAGTTGAATCACCAGTTCTAAATCAGGGTATATCAGATCTTTTTTAAGGGGAGCCTGCTGAGGAAAAGTTGAATTCACGGCATAACTATTATAAAGGCAGTGACTCCATCCTGATGAATAATAATTATAAGCTGGTTGCCTTTTTAAATGCTTTACAGAATAGCATGGTGTGTACAGACATGGATTGAAGGATTGTGTGTGTGTGTGTGTGTGTGTGTGCGCGCGCGCATGTGCATGCAGTAGCTTATGATGAAATCACTGGGCTCCTCCCCAGCCTTCCTGCAAACATTAAGCCTTCATTGGGTGCTCAGGGAATAGCCTGCATCTCCTCACTCTGACTGTGGCCGCTTCCTTCTGTCAGCTCCCTGGAATTGTTGACCCCTGCCCCTATAAAGAGATAGCTCTGTTCCAAAAGATAAACACCAGTAGTTACAGGGAACTTGGTGGGGGGGAGTCCAACAAGCCTCCCAGTTATTGTTTCCCTGGTGTTCTCACATAGAAACACAGACGATCTTTGTGGATGAGGTATTTCTGACTCTGGCAGTTACAGCCTGAGATGTGAAGGCAATGATGGATCTTCACAAGGGTGGGGAACCGCAGCACATGGGAGAGGGGGTTCTCGCATTGTTTTCTCGCTTCTTTCCAGGGACATCCCACCTCTGAGAAATCCCAGAAACGGAGGAGGCACCTAGCTAGTGCCCATTTATGCCGAGCTGCCAGCCAGGCTGCTAGCTTGCTGAGAGGCAGCGGGCGAGCCTGGCACTCAGCTCCTCTGGTGCCAGATCAGGGAGCTGTGGGCTTAGCGCCTACACCCTAGGCTCCAGCTCTGGGCAGCCCCGGGTGGGCTGGGGGAAAGTGTGAAGCTCTCAGTCAGTGACTGCAAGTTGACTTTCCCTCACTGTTGCTGCTGGCAGAATACCTACACCAATGCGGACAAGCTCCTAGAGGCTGCAGAGCAGCTGGCTCAGACGGGGGAATGTGACCCCGAGGAGATCTACAAGGCAGCTCGACACCTGGAGGTGCGCATCCAGGACTTTGTGCGCAGGGTGGAACAGCGGAAGCTTCTCCTGGACATGTCTGTCTCCTTCCACACACACACCAAAGAGGTAAGGCGAGCTGATGGAAAGGGGGCGTTGGCTTGGTTGATTTGTTCTGGCAAGGGTCAGGGCAGTTTCCTAGGAAAATGGCCCCCAAGGTATGCCCAGGGGTCCAGATGGTCTTGGGGTTACTATCCTCCTAACAGTGACGATACTAACAATTTGCTCCTGATTACCTGTATTTAGGTCTCCACCAAAATGGAACATTTCCTTCTCAACTCTAGTGAGGAGGGAGCCACCCAGGCAGGTAGTTTAGAGAGTCTAGCTAGAGCATTCAGTCTGCAGCTGGAGAAACTGGGGGATCCCTAGTATAGAAATAGTCACTGCAAGAGGAAATGTAAAATAGCAGAGACTCCCTTCCCACCCCATACCCAGTTTCTCATCATTGCTGTTTCCTATCAGAAATCAGTCCTGCACAACTTTGATCACCTTTGCTACCAGCAAGAAACATAAAGAGTTTGCAAATGCGTTCTATGCTTTTCTTTTATTTTTTTTTAAAATAGAGGATTAAATCTTCTTAATGAGGTCTGCCACAGGGTGGTGATGTTAATGTGAGTTGGTTCTCAACTGTCTTTTTGTGGAGTGGTGGCCAGTGAAGGAAGGGGGACTGAGGTAACCTCCGTGCAGGAGGAAGGCAGCTGGGTTTAAATCTGGCCCTGAGTCATTCACAACGTGGAGACGGGAAAGGGGAGAATGGATTATGTTCCACTGTTGGCAGGGCAGAGAGGCTCATAGAAAGGAGTTGGGTTGCAAACCTGCATTTGCTTTTCATTTCTGATTAACATGGGGGCATTTGAAATTGAGTAAGTGGCCAGTAAGGAGGCACATTTAGCATCTTCTATAATAACACCCTTGGCAGATGAACTCATTAGGTGTATGCATGCTTGTATTCCCCCAGGAATTCATTTTAATGGAGTATTAATTAAAGTGTGATTGCTTCTCAGGAAAAAAAAAATTAACCCTACTTAATTAAGTTGATTTTTGATATTTGAAATGCATTAAGAAGCCTGGTTGTTACTACTTCACAGGCTTTTCTGACACTTGGTGGGAATGAATGCAAACTGTTGCAGTGCCTATCAGAGAAAAACAGGAAAAGATAATGTTTTCTAAACTGTGATTCCCCAGGCAGATGAAGGGGCTGGTGAGCTCCCTGAAGCTGGCTCTGCTTCCTCTCCGTGGGACCCACAGTCACTCTCTGATGAGTGTCTGTAAAGCAGGGGGATTAGCTTTAATCCAGGTTTCCTGCCTGGTTGTCTGCTCGCTTGTGGCTCACCGGATTCTTAATAATGGTTTCAGAAACCAAAGGCATTTGTATTCTCCTTTAATGATGAGCCTGTGGGTGATGGAATGGAGCATGAATGAACAGGAGTCATGTTCCTCATGAGGGCTGTGGGGGTGCCAGCTGCCCAGGGAGGTGGCAGATGAGGTCAGTGTAGCTTCGTCTCCCACCTCCTGTACATGGAGCTAGAAGACTGGGGTTCTAGTCCAGATTCTGCTGCTATAGAACCGTGTGAGCTTGTACAGATCACTGTGTCTCTGGCCTTGGGTTGCCTCATCTGTAAAATCATGCAGTCGGATTCGGTGGCCCTGAGACCCCTTATGGTTTTAAAGTGAATTCAAGATTCCTTTCTTTTTCTACTTCTCTTATTTGATATTGATAATAATAATAATAAATAATAGCAATTAAGTCTGAGGTAATACAGGTGACTTACCTAACCTAAGAAGTGGCTCATTGTAAGCACTCAACGTGTAGTAGGTAGTATTGTTTTTAATTGGGTACCCACTATGTACCAGATACATGGACTCCTCATGATAATCTTGTGATCTAGATTTTATTAAACATACTTTCAATCGGGAAAACTCAGCCTCACAAAAGAGTCTGTTTAAGTTACGGAGCTTCTAAATCATACACTGGAGATTTTACCTGTCTTCCTGAAGACTGCTCTCCCTTGCCCCTGCTACTTACTCCACAGTCTCCTGTTTTCTTCTTGCATCTCCTCCCCTCCTCTGCTCTTCTTCCTTCTCCTTACTCTTCTTTTCCCTCTTTACATTTTCAATCTCCAAAGCAGGCCTTGATGGGGAGGGTAGATCTTAGCTGAGAAACGTAAAGTGTTGCCAGGTTGTGGGTATGGGAGACAGATATTGATAAGTACTGTCATAGATCCTTCCTGCCTAGTTATGGCTAATTTCTTCCTCCTTTCTTTCCTTTCTTCCTTTCTGTCTGCATACAATCATTTGCTGAGGTTTTGCATTAATACCAATGTGTAATAGAATGTTATCATGGGATATAATTTTGAAGGAATTAGAGCCTCCTGTACAGGACATTTCTGAGTAGGAACTGAACATCTGTCTTCATAAATGATTTAACCTAGACTCCCTGTGACTCCCTAGGCTGAAGTTCATAATTTTACTCTTGCCCACTTCCTATATCAAAAGATTTGCTCTAATTAGGATCAGAGAGAAAAGAGGAAGACGATATGAAAAAGATATGCTCCAGCCACATTTCTTCTGCAGATTTGAAGTCTGTTTAATCCTATAGGTCCTGCTTTATGAATTCTTGGTAGCCATAGGAGTCTGGAAGGTTAAAACCTTCTAACCATTTTATTGCAGTGTTATTCATAATTTGAATAACTAGAAACTCTCTGAATATTCTGTGTTGAGTGATCCATTAAACAAATCAGAGTGCATCTAGCTAGTGAAATATTATACAGTCATTATAAATCACATTGTCAAAGATTTTCAATAGCATGAGAAAGGGCTTGTAGTAAAAACTGTATATCCAGCATGACCACAATTTTGATACACACCTGGAATAAAGACTAGAGAGAAATATACAAAGAAGTTAAATGTTATGGGTAATTTAATTTTCTTTTGCATTTTTTGGTTTTATAACTTTTCTTCAATGATATTTTCAATTGAAAATCAATAAGAATCCCAATAATGTTATTTTACAAAAATAAAATTTGTCATCCCTACTTGGAAAGAAGAGACACACTATAAAGAGAGGTGACAAACATGTGCTTGGGACCTTCTTATGCTTGCAGAGCCTTAGTTATTAGTATATATTGTGCTAAACTTTCAAATAGCTTCTTTTTGTCCAGGAAAAGGAGGGCAGCTGGCATTCCACTAGCCTGGAGAGCAAGGGAGCATGTAGAGAGAATGTACCCAGGTCCTCATTTTCTTTGTCCAGGGAGAAGGCATTTGTACCAAGTGTCATCTGCTCTGCAGAGATTGTCCAGACAGAATTCTCTTTCCTTCCTGTGTTTCCATGGAAATACTGCAATTGCTAGGCTTTCAAAATATCCCTTTTTAGGTATTTTTGTAGTAATAATATGAGAGTCAAATTAACTAAAGAATGTGGCCAAGATAATCAACCTCAACTCTTTATTACACCGCTTAACTAAATGCCCATTTCTATTTGTTTCCAACCTTGTGAAATCATTCTTCCACACTTGCTGCTCAGTCTCACACACACACACACACACACACACACTCCTCAGACCCTCACGTGTACACATGTTCTTCTACCCACCACCCACCATAGAATCAAAACTAAGTCAGTCTTCAAAAGGGATGATGCTTTCAAGAATAAGACTGCTTCACCCTCTGTTTCAAGTGCCAAACTGTCATGGTGCTTATTTAAGAAGTAAAAGCTGGTAGTCGATACCAAAGAAAAATGATCTCTTCAAAATGAGGGAGGGGCTCCTCACCCTCTGGACCTAGTCTCCATTAGACATCATGGGGAGTCGATTGTATCAGCACAGTGGCTGCCAGAGCTGTGCTGATGGACTAGCCAATCAGCAGGTGAACGTTATAGAGTAAAAATACCTCTTTCCTTAACCACTCATCTATAAGCCTCATTATTTCTACAGACCTCCTAGTGTCTCTCTTCCTTGTCCCTCCTTGACTGCCTTTTTCCATTGCCTCTTTCTCAGGCTGTCCCACTTTGCAGGCAGGGTAGGCTCCATGGGCTGGCCCCTCCTAAATACACTGGTTCGCTATTAGGACTAGTTTTATGTACTGCATTTCAAGGTTCCCTTAACTTTACCCCTATGAAGGTTCTCAAACTTCTCAAATTAGGCCCATTCTTTGGGTATAGGTGTTTGGGGCCACAACCACATGTGTTCTCTGAGAGAAAGAACACATAAAGCCATCTAAGTGTTTATATCAAAATGGACCAAGTATTCATTGCCAACCAAAGAGCAGACCCCTGAAGGGATGGGTCACAGTACAGGTGTGTTTGATCAAGAAGAGCATCTGGAAATGGCTGAAACATGAGAGGCAATGGAGAAAGCAAGTGCTAATATATGAGACTCTCAGTAAGCAGAAGCTAAAGAAGATTACCCCAGGGGGAGAGAAACCAAAATGGAGAACAACAGCGAAAAAAACACGTGGTTGCTATTACCAATTACCTCACACACTCCATGAGTTTACCTAGTTCTGGCAGTCGTTGCTTGTGGTAGCCTGAAGTGAGAGACCATTCTGACTAGCTCACTGTTGCTGCCTGATAATTAGTAAGTTAGTAATGGAAGTGGCTCTCTGATGTGGATTCTTTTCAAAGCAATCTAGGCATGCCCTTCAGGGAGAAGTCAGATGGACACATACACAGAAGGAAATCCACAGGATAGGAAAATTGCAGCCTAGGAAATGGAATATTGATCCTTACTCATAGTTTAGTGACACTAATGTTCATTTCTGTCCACTTTATGCCTCAGAGATGCCTATTCAAAACTGTGAGCCTGCAATTTAAATGTGCTGCCACCAGGAGGTACTGTGAGCATGTGGCCTCCTGGGATTGCAAGTGGCTCACTACTCAAGCTTTCTAGGTTGGATATCTCAGTATCTAGGCTGTGACTGCAGAGGTTCAGTTTAGAGAGGCATTTCTTTAATACCCTCTTCTTGACATCAGACTTAAGAGACACTATAGCATGTTAGAGCTGGAAGGGATTTTAGAAACAAGCTGGAGAGACCACACATATGCATGCATACACATGCACACACCATGTTAAATATGAAGTAGTTGAAGCAGAGCAGTTTTCCCATGCTCATGGAATAGCCTGACAGAGCAGAATCAAGAATTAATGTCAGTTAATACCAGTTCCATTCAAGAGCTTCTTTCCTTCTGTTTGTTTTTTTAACAGAAGGAAAAACAGAGAAAGATGTCACTAACCCTTTGTATTTGGTGCTGTAGCCCCCTACCCTATCTCCAAGTCAAATTCTCTTCAATCACTAGCAATTTTATTTGACATTTTAAACTCTTGAATGTAGACCAGCACTTCCTTTTCTTATCAGGCTGCCAACCATCGGGCTGAGCTGCACTGAGTATTGTCCTTTATCATTTATCTCTTAGCTGATTTTCCTTAGTAGGAAGTAGGTTTTCACCCTGCCTCAGACAAGAGTTTGTTTATAATACAGTAGAATATGGGAACAGGAATGTGAGAAATCAGTTTCAGTTCACTGGTCAAAGAATATTTTGGAGGAGGACACGTTGTCCTAATGACATTGAGTTCAGAAGCCAGAGTATATCCTCAGATGTCCCTAGTGTTTCCCTGGTCCCCTTGTTTACAACACTGACACCTCATTTTTATCTGGAAATTTCTGTCTTTGCCCCTGCTCTTTAACTGCATGACCATCATGAGGAGAGAATGCCATGAATCATGGTGGATGGCCTTAGAAAGAATGATGCTTTCTTCCCTACACCTACACCAGAGGTGTTCAGGTTTTATTAAGGATGAAAGGTGGTGGGGGGAAGGCTATGAAGCCATTAAAATAGCTTAAGGATGGTACTGAGAACAAAATTATCTTAATTCAAATAAAATTCTCAAGATCCCTATAAGCCTCTTTTCTATCTCTCTTATTCCTGTAACAATGAGTGCCAGCCTTACCCTAATAGTCTTCTGTCTCAATGCCTGTCCTCCCTTGAGACATCGAGTTTCTTTTCCTTCTCTTTCATGACAGGCTCGGTGTCTACAGTTTTTATATCTCTCTTTACATCTTTTCTTTTCTTTGCTTCTACTCTCCTCTTTTCCCCTTCTTTCTTTCCTTCAGAAATATCCAGGCTTTCCAGTTTCTAAGGCTTTCCTATCTCAGGACAAAGCAGCAAAAACAGCAAAGAGAGGCCCAGCTCAGCCTAGGATTTTGAAGGACTACTTCCAAAATGAAGAAGTATTTCAGTTTCCCTCTGACTTCTGTTGGACCTAGGGGTGGCTAGCATCAAAAATATCTTTTATTTTTGAGGCACCTGGGTGGCTTAGTCAGTTAAGTGCCTGACTATTGATTTTGGCTTAGGTCATGATCTCATGGTTATGGGATCAAGCCCTGCGTGAGCCTCTGTGTTGAACACGGAGCCTGCTTGGGATTCTCTTTCCCTCTCTTTCTGCCCCTCCCTTACTCACACACTCTCTCTCACAAAATAAACAAATAAGCATTTTAGAAATTTTATTTAAAAACATCTTTTATTTACTTGTTTGTTTTGAGAGAGAGAGAGAGAAGAGAGGGCCAGAGGGAGAGAGAGAGAGAGAGAGAGGGAGAATCTTAAGCAGGTTCCATGCCTAGCACAGAGCCTGATTCGGGGCTTGATCTCATAACCATGAGATCATGACCTGAGCCAATACAAGAGTCGGATGCTTAACTGACTGAGCCACCCAAATGCCCCCCAAAAATATCTTTTAAATATAATATCTACACTTACTATATAACAGGTACCATTTCTAAATGATATATATAGATACAGATATGTATATAGATATAGATATATCTCACTTATTTGTGTATATATGCACACAAACATACACACACATATATATCAAATTAGTAATATTTACAACTCTGCGGGGGTAAACACTACTATTATCCCCATTTTACTGGTAAGGAAAACTGAGGAACTGAGGTACAGAGAGGGTAGTTTATTTGCCCAAGGTTATATAGCTGATACATGGTAGAACTGTGGTTTGAAACTCTTTTTTTTTTTTTTTCTTAATGTGGGGCCTGAGCTCATGACCCTAAGATCAAGACCTGAGGTGAGATCAGCAGTCAGACAGCTAACCAACTGAGTCACCCAGGCACCCCTGGGGTTTGAAATTCTTAACCATGCTTTATGTTATATTGCCTCTCTATCTAATAATTTTTCAGAGAATCCATTGTCTTTTACCCAGGGACTTAAGCACTTTTAGAAAATGGTTTTGGTCTCTAGGCAAAATGGCAGCTAGAAAGTATGAAATAACAAGAAGCAACAGTGACCAGTATCCTGAAAATCCTGATTTCATTCTGATTTGAAATAAATACACTTATACTTGTAGGAATATGTATCCCAGCTTATACGGTCTGGAAAACTTGTTTTGTGTTTTTATAATAAAAAAAAGTTATTTGTAAAGGAAATAAACTGGATTACAACCAGAATGTAAACTGCTAAATAACAGGAAGCCTGAATAATAAAAATTTGTATTCCTTACAGCTATCATCACGATGCTATGAGCTTATTAATAATGCTGTATGTTTACTTAAAGCATTAATAATAATTAAATAATTTAATATCCACAGTCTTTGATGAGCAGGGCAGATCTTATTTCCACTTTGTAGATTAGAAAGCTGAAGCTCAGAGAGTTTCTCACCTGTCAAAGAAGGACATTCTGTATACCTTCTTACGTGCTACCTCTAGGGCTTATTATTCTTGTTAACTCAACCTCTTCTGCCACATCTAGAGCCTCTCCTATCTAAATAACAAAGAATAACTTGTCTGAAACCTGAAGACTATTTTTGTCTCTCTTTATTGATTCTTTCCTTATCTCTAGTTACGAAGGCCATACGCTGATTTACCACACTGAGAACTAACTAGATGAGATAATGTTCTTGAGACAGATGTTTATCCATGTTCTTAACATGGAAGACATATGTAAAAGTTAGAACCAGAAGGTAATTAACCATTTTATTTAATGCTTTCCTTAACTTATTTTACACATGAAGTCATAGATAGCCAAGGGAAGAGTGATTTACTCAAAGGCACCACAAGCTATATGAAGAGCAGGGGCCAAAATCTACATCTGATCCTACCAATTTTCTCTCTATACTGGTTTTTTTTTTCCCTTCCTAGTAGAGCCTTGAACTGATCTTTCTAGACAGCCAGGTGAAGATTCCTTATTTTTAAGCAAGCATCAGGCTCATTTTTCCCTCCATTACTTTATGAGCATGCTCAAGAGGAGTAATTAGAAGTAGAGCACTGTGGCAGGGCACTGGAGACCCAGTTTCTGTAGAGGAAGAGCTATCATTACATGAGTTTTCAGAATTCAGTTCAACTCTTCATCATTTCTAGTGCTTATTCTGTTCAAAACATTATCCTTGGCTCTTTTAAAGTTGTCTGACCAGTCATATCACCCTGACTGCATTTTAGTGCCTCGAATATCATGGAGCAAATGGCTCATACTTATATTGAAATTAAGATAAGTCTCATTTTCAGCATTCAACCTTCTACCCAACCTGGTAGCCTTGAAAAGAAATAAATTATTTAGCATAGCACATATTTTTTAAATTAATCTTCAATTGGGTTCTTATGGAGCATGACATTCCTTTTTGCATATTTCCAACATCATGATACATTTCTAGGAAACGGTCTATAGCTGCCTGAGGTGTGCAGAGCCCTCCTTACTGAAAGATGAAATAATATATGCCTATCACCAGTACTTTGTTCTTCCTAGCTTCTCAAAGATGAGCGGTCAACTCATGCTCCAAGATTGTAAGTTTCCCTGAACTACAGGGTGGTTAAGCCAAAGGTGGTTCTCATCCTTAGAGAATGGAACCATTAATGGAGTAAACTTAGCAGAGATGAGTAATGAATATAAATATAGGTGTGCTGATGAGAACAATAGTCTGACATTGGACTGACTGGTTGAGGGTACGTTGGTGACCCCTGTCCCTACTATGTTGCCCTTGCTCTACCCCGGCCTCTCCTGTCTTCCCTGAGTGGAGTCTCTGCTCTCTCCCCCATAGTTGTGGACATGGATGGAAGACCTTCAGAAGGAAATGCTGGAGGACGTCTGTGCAGACTCAGTGGATGCGGTCCAGGAACTGATCAAGCAGTTCCAGCAGCAGCAGACCGCCACTCTGGATGCCACACTCAATGTCATCAAGGAAGGCGAAGACCTTATCCAGCAACTCAGGTCAGCGCCTCCCTCCCTGGGGGAGCCCAGCGAGGCCAGGTCAGCATGGGCAGTGCTTTCCAGTGGGAAATGCCCTCGACTAGATGTGAGATAAGTCATGTCCCAGTCTTGGCTCAGCCACCACCAGCTTTGTGGTCTTGTGTGAGCTTCAGTTTCTCCATCTGTCCGATATGAAAATGCCTGTGCCATACCCAACTGGAGTTTAGAATGAAAGTAAATGGAAAAGCTCTGTTGTTTCAAGGAAATTTTTATCATTCATGCTCTTATTTAGCAATAAATAAGTAAAATGAATATGAAAGTTAGCAACATTCAAAAGAAAATAATAACATCTTCATGAGGAATTATGGCATATTCAGGGCACCTGGGTGGCTCGGTCAGTTAAATGTCTGACTCTTGGTTTCGGCTCAGATCATGATCTCACGGTTCATGAGTTCAAGCCCCCTATCAGGTTCTGCACAGCTATCACAGAGTCTGCTTGGAATTCTCTCTCCCTCTCTGTTTCCCCTCCCCTGCTCATGCTCACTCGCTCTCTCTCGCTCTCTCTCTCAAAATAAATAAACTTAAAAAAAAGAATTATGGCATATTTGGTCAGGTGGAAAAATAGCCATTATGGAGTATAGTGTTATTTGGCATCTGTTATCAGGCTGAACTCTGAACACTAGTGCATCGGCTGGCTGAAATGGTTGGCTTTGGGGATCCAAAGCCATCCTCCATGGGGATATAGAGAGTTTGTATTGTCATACCACTCTCTTCTCCATTACCCAAGTATGACCCTTTCACCATTCCTTGCTGCCCTGAAAATACAGCTCCTTCTGTATCAACCTAAACAAACATAACTAAGAAGGAAAATCCTGTCTAAAACCTTATATTCATTTAGAATCATCCACACCATTGCCTCTGTTCTGTTGGCATCAATATCTAGTTTCCTGTCCCTGTCAAGGATGCTGCCTCCTCAGATGAAGTGTAGTAAGGCCTTGAGCAAGCCCGCAGCACCACCCCTGTGCCCAGGTGCTGTATAAATAGGACTTGAAGGTGCTAATGATGTCTGTCTGCAGGGACTTGTTCTATCCTAAAATCACCGAGTGCTGGGACCTCTGCCAGCTCCGGACAGGAATAATCTCATCAGCAAGTCCCAGGCCAGCCCTGGAGCCTGAGGGAATTACTTCAAATGGAGAGGGCTTCCCCTGCCCTGTACCAGTTGTCCAATTAAACAATGAAAACTTACCTTGAGATAGCCCTGGCATGTTTTTCTGTTGGAAATTAATCATGTCTATTCCAAACATGCACATGAGATGTTTTGAATCCTCCTGTTGCATACTAACAAGACAGCCTCTTTCCTTTCTTCCCCCAGTTCATCTTTACAAATATATAATACATGAGTTTTGTCTGCCTACCTAGGAAACCCAACTGTTATTTGCTTTTTAAAAAAATTCCAAATAGTGTGCAGTCACTTAATCTCTCTGGCCCTCAGCTGTTTTGTCTGTGTAATTAAGGAGGTTACTCTAGGATTTTGTGAGCTCTAGAATTTTGTGATGGTTGGTGAGCTCTAGAATTTTGTGATGGTTGGTGTTTTCTCTCCAAATAACTTTTCATAAGCTTTGCCAGTTTCATTGTGTAGGGATGACACTTGCTCTCAACTGCCAACCTTGCATGATGCCTAAAGGCTGAAGGCTACTCTGTAATGATGAAGGTAGTGACATAGCTGATGCCCATTCTATAAGTTTAAATTCCATGGACTTCAGAGAGTACCATAGGTGTGTGATCAATAACCACTGGTGACCATGTATTCCCTCATTAGAGGGCATTCCCTCTAGCCCAGGCCCCCCTCCCTTATTTTGAGACCAGTCAAAGAGGAAAAGGAGTTAATGGTGCCTAGTGGAAATGGGCAGGATGCCTCATGCACATCAGAACGCACATCTTCTCTAGGTCTCCAAGACTCTTCTGGAGTCAGCTTACTGAAGCACCTAAGGTGGTTTTTGCATCATCTCTGTGATTCCCGGTGACAAAAGTGCTGTACAGAATGGTCAGAAATCATTCTCTTTCTTCTGGAAACTTTGTGATATAAAAAAGTCCAAGAGGAGCAGTCAGAAAGAACAATCATATCCTTCCAACAGTAAAGTCTTCAACAAATGCATAATTCAGACTATCAAGTACATACCTTACATTCTTTTCATGATTGGGATGTCTGTGCAATGGTGGAGCTTTGTGCCCCAATAGGCCCAAGTAGCAGGTGGAACCAGGAGCTCTCAGAATGACGAAAGGAGGGGCTCCTGACAACTGGTCTTATGCCCCCTTCAGACACAGAGGATGAGCTCAGATACCACTGCTTCTGAGACAAACACAGGCTGAAAGGACTGGTTTTCAGAAAACTTGCTGATGGTTTGTCCTCCGACCTCTTACACTGTACAAGAAACCAAGATGCCACAAGATAATGAATGTGCCCATCTGTTTCAAGCTTTAGGGCTCTATAGAATCTAAACTTCTGAACTTGTGTAATTTTCCTAGTATATTGATCTCTTAGGAGGCCTCACCACCCCCTACCTCTCTGAACAGCTCAATTTGTTTACTTTTGGTTGCCTTCTATGACACGCCACTGTCCCCTCCCACTTTTGTATAGACTCTTCCACTCAGAAAGTGCACCCTCCTGCCTGTTTGGCTGGACTCATCATCCTTTTATTTTAATGCCCAAATCAGAGCTCATCCTGTTTGAAACTTCACTGTCATCCCAGCCTCTTGTGCCCTACCCTCTGCCCTCCCCAGCTGGGCCCGTGCCCCCGTCAGCACTCGATCCTTCTCTTGTGTCCTTTCAGGATTAACACCCATTCACACAGCATGTTTCTGCTCACAGAGCCTATTTACATTCATTGTCTTATTTAACAGCAAATCACGAAGCGAGCAGGTATTAAGTCCATTTTTCAGGGGGTGGTGGGGGCTCAAGGAGGTGATTTCTCAAGGCCACAAGCCCATGTGTGCAGAGTGGGGACTTAACCCGAGCTTGTGGCCTCCAGATCCTGTGCTTTCCTAACTACAGCTTGGAGCCTGTGCAATAACACCAGCCCATAACTTTGGCATAGCACTATAAAGTGGATGAATAATTATGGTAACCATGGTCTCATTTTATTTTAACAGTAATCCTGTGAGATAAAACTAGGAAGGGTGATTTTTTCATATGCCTTTAATTTGTCTACTTTTACTCATTGTGATTAATGTGTCTACTCGTGTGCATGTGTATGTGTGTGTATTAAAACTCTGCATATTAGGCTACATATATATGTGGAATCTTTCCATTTCCCTAATATATTATGCTTTGTAGAGACCTTTCCATGCATTTCTCTGTCTGATTGCTTTCACAGTTCTGTCTGAGGAATAAAGAGGAAAGTAGCTAGTCTTGAGCTACAGTGCTCTGAACCCCAAAGAGGGTACAAGTGTCATTGACTCACCTACTAAGGAGATAGTAGCAGGGTCACAGTAGGAGTCTGATAAACATCTTGAATGATACTGTTGATTCACATCCACCTTGCTCAGATGACGAAGGCCCCTCCCTTCTGCCCCCACTCTGCCACAGGGACTCGGCTGTGTCCAACAACAAGACGCCCCACAGCAGCTCCATCAGCCACATCGAGTCAGTCCTACAGCAGCTGGACGATGCCCAGGTGCAGATGGAGGAGCTGTTCCATGAGCGGAAGATCAAGCTGGACATCTTCTTGCAGCTGCGCATCTTCGAGCAATATACCATTGAGGTAGAGGTTGGGGAGGTGGCACTGGGAAAGGACAGGGAGGGAGTCATGGAGAGTTCTTGGGGAGTGGACTGCAGAATGGGCTGCTTCCTGGTCAAGGGCACTGCATCAGAGGCTGGGAAGGGAGCATTGGGCAGTATCTAAGGGAATCAGAGGGGACTTCACATCAAGGATACATTTTTAGAATCAACAAACTCACAGTTCACATTCTACCATGTTCCATTCCTCTGTCCGTCTCACCTGCTCTGCCAAGCAGAACCTCTTTGTTTCACTCTCTGTCTGGGATGACTTCACTGAGAAGGCTTTTGGTTGGGATTATTTGGACCCTTGGTACTTTGGTTCTTGAAAAACCATGGAGGTGTCCATTTGAGTTAGTGATTGGATCCTTTAGCTTCAGGAGGGGGAAGTAGATGTTAAAATTTGGAGGCCTTCTCAGTCGATGACTGTAGGTCAGGAACTAGATGAAATCACAGAGCAGCCAAAAAGTCAGGAGCCACAGGGAGGAAGACCTTTTCTTCAGTTTGCTTTGTGCTCACTGAGAAGGTAAGTCTGTGCTAAGGCCATCTTGATTCATCTCATGGACTCCTCAGTTCCTTCTGGGAAGGTCAGGATCAGATGTTATAATATATTTATATCCCCTTTGTGATGCCTGTGAATAATGTCTGCTCTAAATAATATCCAACTTTTATTATTTTCTGCTTTGAAACAGTAACTAAAACTGGGCCAGGAGGGCTTCTGGGGTGTGAAGAGTATCCAACATCCAAGGCACTTTGTCCTTTTCAGGGATGGCAAAGGGTTAAATGAAAGATCCACTGTCTTCCCTTTGCTCCCTGCTGGTATGGTCCTGAGGAAAGCCACTTCTCCACGCATCATTCTTTTACATTTTGTTTTGCATTCCAACCCTCACCTCACAGCTGGGGCTTCTGGGTGTCTAGGAGCCATCTCCCCAACAATATCTGTAGAAGCTTCATGAAACTGATTTGGAAGGAAATTACTTTTTTTTAAATATGGAAATTCCAACATCCCCAAAACAGTCCAGGCAGGACCAGAAAACTGCCCTGGCAGAAGATGCTCTTTTCTTCAGTTCTGTGACCAAAAATGCTGATATCGAGAATCAGAAATATAAACGAAAAGCAGTCCTAAAGCAATCTTTCCTATTCCTTATTGTCCTATGATTATTCTCTGCTCAAAAACACACCTCTCCCCTTGCCTCCCTGGAAGCCACTGCAGTTTTTTGCTTAAAGACTTCATGGTCTAGGGGCACCTGGGTGGCTTGGTTGGTTAAGTGTCTGACTTCCTCTCAGGTCATGATCTCACAGTTCGCTAGTTCGAGCCCCACATTTGGCTCTGTGCTGACAGCTGAGAGCCTGGAGCTGCTTCTAATTCTGTGTCTCCATCTCTCTCTCTGTCCCTCTCTCACTTGTGCTCTGTCTCTCTCTGTCTCAGAAATAAATAAACATTGAAAAAGAGACTTCATGGTCTAAAAGGGGCATTCTGGACAGTTTATGGAAAAAGGAAGAGAGAATCCTTTAAATCTAGATCTCAATTATCCTTCCAACTTTTTATATAACTTTAGGTGAATTTATGTGTACTTTGTACTTAATTTAGCTCAAATCTGCACTCAAAAGGATTTCAGGTGGCTACTAGTATTCAAGCATATGTTGTAGGCCACCTGGCTGGCTCAGCCGAAGGAGTGTGTGACTCGCTCTTGGGGTCGTGAGTATGAGCTCATGTTGGGTGTAGATATTACTTAAAGCAAATAAGCTTTAAGAAAAATAAATGTATACTTAGTGGAAGAGAGGGAGAGAGGCAAACCATGAGAGATTCTTGAATGCCAAGAACAAACTGAGGGCTGATGGGGCTAGGGGGGGAAGGGAAGGGGGGTGATGGGCATGGAGGAGGGCACTTGTGAGGATGAGCACGGGGTGTTATATGGAAACCGACTTGACAATAAACTATTTTTTAAAAAAAAGAAAAAAATGTATACTTGAAAAAAATATGTTGAAAGACCAATGAGAATACTAGTGGAAACTTAAGAGATTTGAGCACACAGCAGAGGGAACATGGTGAACTTCCTAAAGCTGGGGTGATAAGGTAACAAAGAAGGAAAGAGGGGGTGTGAGCTCCACTTCACCTGCTGAGAGTGAATATAGCCATGGGAGAAGATGTTAGCAAGTGTGGTGATGTTGCTATTGCAGTCTTTGTTTACTCTCCTGTCCTTCTGGGTCCACATCCAAAACTGCTTAAGAGGAAGGAAACAACCTGAGGGTTTGGATGTTTAAGTTTTATTTTATTAGATGACATGGTTTTGAGGTCTGGGTTGCTGGTTTAGTTCCAGAATGGGTGAGACAGCTTCACTTTGCCCTGAACTACACCCTTGACCTTAGCCAGAAAGGGCGGGGGCATCACCAGGGTATGTTTGCCTGCAGTGATTCTGGGAAAATCCATTTCCACTCCTGAAAAATAATCCAGAGTACATGCCAAAATTCTCCTTTATAAAACAAAGCAAACTATAAATCAAATACTTTAAAAGTGGATCCTACTTAAATGTCCCACTAGAGGAACTTATTTCAATTATAGGATTTGAACTCTTCAGCCTTTACATTAAATAAAACATCCCTCTCCTACCCTCCACCCCATAGTACACAACAACTTGGATACTTGGTATGCAGTTGAGCAAAAGTGGGGACATAATATAAGGGTCTAATAAAATGAGGGAGATAAAAATAGTGATTTGGTTCAGCACCCTCTGGTTTAGGCAGTGGTATCCAGGTTTTAGAAGGGGTCTTATTCCCCATTTGGGATATGTCCCAAATATTGGGAAGTGTTGCATTTCATCTCAGATCAAAATGGAAACCCTGCCAAACCTATAGAGAAGTTCTGCCTCAACTCAGATTGTTAGAAGTTATTTTTGAGGTGATGAGATTATTTCACATACCAGCTAGTGTTTCACTGTAGGCATGAAGAGCAAACACCTAGGGAAGAGTCAGAGTGTGAAACTGAGGGTGGTTTCTGTAATGGGGGACATGTTGGAGCTGACATTAGCCAGGGTCGGGGCTGTTACTGCAGGACCTTCAGCCATGGCTTCCTTCCCTTGAGGAAGGCATTTGATGTACATACTCAGAATTCCTGGAGATTACTGAAAAGCAGGTCTGCTCCCCTGACATCTGGGAATCTAAGCATGACTCTTTAAACATGTCACTGATGGCTGAGATGGGCTAATTAATTTAAAATTTAAGATAGTACTGGAGTTTCTGTGCCAGTCTCCTTTTCCTCAGGGAGAAAGGTATATATGGTGCCCACGGTATAACCTGGGGTAAGGTCATAGGGCACCCCCACCAAGAGTGAAACTTGTCCCAGATGTATTAAGCAAACACTTAAAACTAGGACTGTAGCTGCATTGCTGACATACCTTCTTTGCCTCCATGGAGACTAGACAGAGTGACCCATAATGGACCATGATGTTCTGTAAAGCTTTTCCTGTATGTTCAGCTCCCTTCTTTGAAAGACATTTTATATGAAAAGGTTATGATAGCAGAGACGAATAATGGTTTTTTGTGTGGTGGTAAGAATGTGGGTGATTTTCTCTTGTTTTTGAAGCTTCCTTCCATGCATTTCAAAGTTTTCTACAATTAAGAATGATCAGAAAGATATAAAAAATATTTTCAGAAGCAAGACTAGGCCAGTGGCCTCCAAACTCTTTTGGCTGTTCACTCTCTTAAAATATTTTTGAACTTTCAATTCCCTATCTGTGCATATATTAGTTCATAAATGGTACATGTGTTCTGCTATCACTGACTAGTAACCTCAGAACTCAATGTGCCCTTAGGGTGAAGTATAGCTTTTTCATTAGAAGTCATGGTTCATATTTCAAATCACCTTCTCGATAATTTCTAATCTTTTTTTTTTTTTTTGGCCTGGTTTCTTGACAGATCTGATTAGATTATCAGTGTTTTCTTTACCCTGTAAGGTGGCTGACAGAGAGTTCAAAGTTCTCTTGTGCTTTCATGCTTATTATTATCTTCAAACTGCAGTTTCTTTGCAGGAAACGTGATAAGCCATGTGTCTTTCTGTGAAGATTAGTTAGAACTAGATAATAGATAAATCTTTTTAACTGGGTGCATAAAAAGAGCAGTAATTTGAAATATGGTAAAAGCAACCCGACAAACAGGCCACAGTCAGCCCCTCTGCCCTGTGAGCCCCTGCCCTCCTGGAGGAGGCCTCTCCTACCCCACCATCTGCCAGTGGTTACAGCGTCAATCTGCTAGTAAAAGTCTAGGGAAACTTTGCATGTTTTTATTGGTTTAATTAAATATGTGCGCATATAATATATATGCGCATACATATGCATATTTATACGGTGAAAATTTTTCTGTTCTCAGTGGATAATCTTGGGTATCCCTTGGGGTGGGCATACTCACATTAGACAGTACTAGAAATGACACCAAGAAAGATAGGTGTCTCTAAATAGGGAACTTATGAAAAATGGGCCAGAGTTATAGTTTTTCTTTTAAATCTCCGACTCTATAATTACAATCAAAGTTTGTTCAATGTACCTGAAAATTAATCTGTGTAATTAACCTGAGTAAGGAATGGAGCATCCAACTATAAATCTATAGAGGTCACATTAGGACTGGTTGTGACTAGGCTGAGGCTGGGGAAAAAAATAGCCTTCAAGGAGGAAAATTCTTCCTTGAGGACAGGCAGTTGATGGCAATTTACTGGTGGTCTCACCTCTTCAGTTGGTTGTATGCAGAGGCCTTTAGTGTCTCATATTTGAAAGAGATTGCTCAGTCAGCTTTTTGCCTGATCCAGCTCAATAAACATTTAGTGAGCACCTAATATGAATCCAGAACTATGTTGGGCATTGAGGATACAAACCATCCTTGCCATTAGAGGGCTAGCTAGGGAGAGACAGAGATGTAGAATCATACAGTGTGATGATTCTGCTGAGAGAGACTCATGGTTGGATGAGATCACAGAGGCAGGAATATTTAGCTTAGACATGCTGCCCATGGAAGGTTTCTTCATGAGATTACACCTAGAAGACAGGGAAAATTTGGTGGCCAGGATTTGGCCTCCCGAGGGGATGCCACCATTCTCTACTGGGGTACCTCCAAAGCCTAGATGTGGGGTTTAGGGGGAAGGGAGAAGAGGGCAGACAAGGGAGCTCAGGATTTCATCAGTGTGTTGAACCAGCATCTCCACCCTTCTGCTCTTTGGCCCTAATAATACACTCTGGCAAAACAGAATAAATCTGTTCCCTCTTTTGTTTGACAGCCTTAAGGATATTTGAAAATGGTCATCATAGCCTTCTTTTTCTTTATCTGAAAAATGTTGAGATTATATAGTTCTTTCTACAGTCCCTTTGACTCTAAAAATTTGATAACTATTTCTCTTCACCATCAGCCCTTCTCTGTGGCACATATCGCCAATTTATTCATGTCTTTCTGGATATGACATGGTCTGCAGACATCATGGAGACCTGGCCGCCTCTCCTGGTTGCCGTCTGTTGAAGGCGAGTTTAGCCATGCCTTTCTACACACACCTGGGTGCAGTGTGTTCCAGATGCTGACACTCTCCCGGAGAGGCCCGGGAGTTAGAGCCTTTTCAGTGATATTATCAACCTGCTTTGGCTAGGCTTGTGCTCCCTTAGAAGCCCCTGGATGTTTTTTTCAAAGTGCTTCTGATATACTTGACTTTAAAAAACAAACTTAAATAGAAGCTTTTATATATTTTTCCCTCTCAAATTGTACTTTTTTTCTTCCTGGCCCAGTTCTTCAGCCTATCACAGTAAATTTATTATTGCTTCAACATTGTAGCTATTTGAAATGTTGGCCAGGTCAGGTAGGGCCCTGTGGTGCTTTACAGGAAGTTTTCCTTTGGTGACTCAGGGCCATCAGCCTGCACAGTCATTCTGTTGCCTGGGGATCATCTGAGGACCACATCATCTGGTCCACTTTCATAACCTCTTCTACAGATACAGATACAGCCTCAGACTCCATGTTTGCAACATGCTTCAAATCCACCAACATTGTAACTATAACAAGAAAGAAAATGAGGTCTGTTTGAGAACTGTCTTTGTGGATTGCTTGTAGGGATCACTGTAGCATTCTCTCAATATACTCCAGTTCCTTTGAGAAAGAAATGCAGAATAAATTCTATAAAGTAGACGAAAATCTACACAAAATATTAATTTGATAATCTCTTCTAGACCTTTGTCAAATTGATTTCAGGATCATTGGGGTGGGGGTTGGGAGGGCTTCTCCTACTGTCTTCCTTCTTAAAAAAACAAAACAAAATAAAAAATGATTATTCATTCAGCTTTTGTCTTCTGGCAAGTCACTGGTAAATTATCAAAGATCCCTGATGGAAAATTTTCAGATCACTCTGTAATGGGATACATCTGGCAGTGTGGACCCAAATTCAGTGTGTGTATTATCAAGGTACAAATTCTATATGCTTTTTTGTGGTGAAGATGCTGGGGATTCAGTAGGAGGAAGCAGATGTAAGCTAAAGGACTAAGTATTTCACTTACACAGGAGGAAAAACACTCTGACACTCAAGCATTGGTAAGTATGAATGAGAGGACAATATATGTTATAGGAGCTCTTCAACAAAGGAGAGATCTTTTTTTTGTAATTCTGGTTTTTTAAAAAAAATATAGTTCATTGTCAAATTGGCTTCCATACAACACCCAGTGCTCACCCCAACAAGTGCTCTCCTCAATGCCCATCACCCATTTACCCCTCTCCCCCACTCCCCCATCAATCCTTCGTGTGTTCTCAGTATTTAAGAGTCTCTTATGGTTTGCTCCCTCCCTCTCTGTAACTGTTTTTCCCCCTCCTCCTCCCCCTTTGTCTTCTGTTAGGTTTCAAGGAGAGATCTTTCAAAAACAAAATAGATTTCCACAGGTCTCAAACTCCTTAGGAGGCAAAGATAGGGATGAAGTACCCACTCAGGATCCCCTCAAGATCAGTCATGACTATATCAAAGATCTCTGTTTTATCATGATGTTAATGAAGAAAATAACATGAAATTGTTCATAAGAATTATCCAATTATCCAGATTATCTACTGGAATAGAAATTGGGTAACTGAACATTGGAACTCAACAATTCTAGCATGTTTCAATATGAACTGACATTATTTTGCCAAAAATTAAAAACAATTGAGTGGATTTATTTATAGCCAGACCATTCTGCTTTTCCCAAAAGTTCTTGCACTATCTCCAGAGGTCTTTATGTAGCTATATAAATAAATATTTTAACAAGCCATATATATACACTGTAATAAAACAGAAGAAAATGCTCTAATAAACCTTTAAAATAACCTATATTAGAATTCACTAATCTCAACATTTTATAAATTGATTTTATAAATAAAAAGAACTCTAAGAAAAGAAAATACTAGGCTAGACAAGAAGAATAAATGGCTTTGGTAATTTGGTGAATTTTAGTTTCAAGGTGGTAACCTGTATCAATTTACAAAACCCATCAGAGATAAAATAGCTCTTCCCATGCAATAAGACTGTCTCTTTAGTGGCAATATGTCTTTCCCTATAATCAGCAATTGTAGGTCAGTGGTGACTATTTAGCTTTCTGTCTTCTCATCTTAATAAAAATAATGGCATAATAAAACAGAAAGATGCTCATTTTGCAATTGACAGCACTTGTGTTTTGGAGCATCTTACTACAATGAAGTATTTGGATCCTTCCTTCCCACCGTTAGTTGGAATAGTATTGGACCTTAATGTATACAACATGTGTATGAACAATTTCTCTGTGGCCTGCAATGCTGTTTGATAGCATTTTACCCACAGTAGAGTTTCCTTCAAGAAGAAGAGGATTGAGTCAATCCTCTCAAACCCTGCTGCTGCTTTATCAACCAAGTTGAAGTAGTATTCTCAATCCTTTGTTGTCATTTTGACAGTGTTCACAGCATCTTCAGATGCTAACCTAACAGAAGACAAAAGGGAGGGGAAGGGGGAAAAAAAGCAGAAGTAGTTTTCATCTCAAGAAACCACCTTCTTTGCTCTATCCATAAGAAGCAATTCCTCCTCCATTCAGGTTTTACCATGAGATTGTAGCAATTCAGTCACATCTTCAGGCTCTACTTCTGAGTCTGATTTTCTTGCTCTTTCTACCACATCTGCAGTTACTTCCTCCACTGGAGTCTTGAACCCTCAAAGTCATCCATGAGGGCTGGAGTCAACTTCCTCTAAACTCCTGTTAATGTTGATATTTTTATTTCTCCCTGTGAATTATGAATGTTCTTAATTCCACATAGAATGGTGAATGCCTTCCAGAGGGTTTTTAATGTACTTTGTCCAGATCCATCAGAGGAATCACTATCACTATCTGTGGCAACTATAGCCTTACAAAATGTATTTATTAAATAATAAGACTTGAAAGTTGAAAGTACTTCTTGATCCATGGGCTGAAGAATGGATGTTGTTTTAGCAGGCATGAAAACAACATTAATCTCATCATGTGTCTCCATCAGAGCTCTTGGGTGACCAGATGCATTGTCAGTGAGAAGTGATATTCTGAAAGGCATCTTTTTTTCTGAGCAGTAAGTCTCAACAGGGGACTTAGATTATTTCGTAAGCCATGTTGTAAACAGATGTGCTGTCATCTAGGCTTTGTTGTTCCATTTATGAAGCACAGGCAGAGTAGGTTTAGCATAATTCTTAAGGGCTTAGGATTTTCAGAATGGTAAATGAGCACTGGCTTCAACTTCAAGTCACCAGCTGCATTAGCCCCTAATAAGAGAGCTAGCCTGTCCTTTGAAGCTTTGAAGCCAGGCATTGAGTTCTCTCTAGCTATGAAAGTCCTAGATGGCATCTTCTTCTAGTAGAAGCCTGTTTTGCCTGTGTTGAAAATCTGTTTCTTAGTGTAGCCACCTTCATGAGTTACTTGAACTAGATCTTCTGGATAATTCGCTACGGCTTCTACATCATCACCTGCTGCTTTGCCTTGCACTTTTATGTTATAGAGACTACTTCTTTCCTTAAACTTCATGAATCAACCTCTGCTAGCTTCCAACTTTTCATCTGAAGCTTCCTCACCTCTCTCAGCCTTTACCCAATTGAAGAGAGTTAGGACCTTGTTTTATTTTATTTTATTTTTCTTAAATAGTTAATTGTCAAGTTGGTTTCCATATAACACTCGGTGCTCATCCCAACAAGTGCCCTCCCCCATGCCCATCACCCCCCTTCCCCTCTCCCTCACCCCCATCAGCCCTCAGTTTGTTCTCAGCATTCAAGAGTCTTTCATGGTTTGCCTCTCTCCCTCTCCCCAACTATTTTCCCCATTCTTCTCCCCCATGTGTTTGCTCATATAGGTGGATTAGGAGGAACTTGACAGAGGACCATGGAGGACCTTGTTTTAGATTAGGCTTTGGCTTAAGGGAATGTTGTGGCTAGTTTAGTCTTCTATCCAGATGACTCAGACTTTCTACATATCAGCAATAAGGCTGTTTGCTTTCTTATCATTTGAGTGTTCACTAGAGTAGCACTTTTAATTTCCTTCAGGAACTCTTCCTTTGCATTCACAACTTAGCTGTTTGGTGGAAGAGGCCTACCTTTCAGCCTGTCTCAGCTTTCAACAACCTGTCCTCATAGAGCTTATGCACTTCTATTTTTTTATTTCAAGTGAGAGACACACAGACTCTTCCATGAACATTTACAGGCCATTGCAGAGTTATTAATTGGCCTGATTTCAATGTTGTTGTGCCTCAGGGAAAAGAGAGGCCCAAGGAGAGGGAGAGAGATGGGGGAATGGCTGGTTGGTGGAGCAGTCAGAATGCACTTAGTATTAAGTTTGCCAGTTTACATGAGTGTGGTTCATGGTGCTCCAAATCAATTACAGTAGTAATACCAAAGATCACTAATCAGAGATCACCCAAACAAATATAATAATAATGAAAAAGCTTGTAATAGTATGAGAATTACCAGAATGTGACACAGACTTGGAATGAGCAAATGCTATGGGCAAAATGGTGCCAATAGACTTTCTCAACACAGGGTTGCCACAAACCTTCAATTTGTAAAAAGCATAATATCTGGAAAGTGCAATAAAGCAAAGTACAATAAAACAAAGTATGCTTGTACAAGGTAAATACATTCTTTAACCCATGGACATCATCGTCATCAGGATTACCAGCATCTTCAAGTGATTTGGAGAAAAGGACATCACTGTGAGCTGAGCGGGTGATAACAAAGAGATAAATAGATGGGAATAGGTCGAAGGAAGAGGGAAGTGAAGCAGCAGGTCAATTTTGATTTGGGCAAGTATAGAAAAAAACATTGGGAGGGGAGAGGCTGAAGTGTGCTATCTACATAAATACTGGGGAAGACCCAGAAAATGGGAGGAGACAGTGGAGAGGGTGCCCTAAGAACAAAGCCCAAGGCAGCTACTAAACTAAGTCCCTTGGGTTAGTCTGTGCCAGAAGAATGCTGGATTCAGTGAATCCCATCTTGCAGGAAAGTCTTGGGCTTCATTTTGAAGTGAGCCTTCCTACTTCCCACTGCCTTTTATCCTTTCTTTCTGTTTTGCTCCTTCTCTGATTTACCTTATGGCTATGGCTCTAGAGTAGACAATTGTTAGAATAGAAATATTGCCAATGTATCTCTCAAAGAGGTCATTGTATCCTAACACTCCAATTAATTCAGGAGAGCGAGGGAGATAGGAGCCACTGGAGCCAAGAGGGGAACTGAGTGGGCTGGAGTGGAGAGGGACCTAATTGAGTGGAAGGAGAAAGCAAAATAGGGTGATTAAAAGTTGAATGCCCTGTGGGCAACTTGTGTTCTATCTTTCATTCATTTGGTTCAGGCCCTACTTTTTGCCCTGAACAAATCCTTTCAGGTTTCTTTTCCAAATGGAGTTAAGTGGCCAAGTTAATTCCCTAGTGCAGGATTTTCTTTTCACAGTCTCTGTATTAGCAAACAAGTCCACGTCTGATATTATGAAATAAGCCAGAGAAAAACATCTGGGTCTCAGGGTGGTCATGAAGGTCCTCACGTCAGAGGGTTTATGTTGTAGGGTGGGGAGAACTTGAGCAAACTGGGAGAAGAAACAAGGGCATTTCAGGGCAGTGGGACCAGGGAAGGAGGCTGGAGAGGGCAGGAGCCAACATTCAGGGTCAGCGAGTAACTGGCTGACTGGTTTGTGTAGCAGAAGAGCATGAGATAAGCCTGGAAAGCTAGGTTTGTTTGTTAACAGTAAATAAGCTTTAGGTTTGAAAGCAGTTTTTTTCTTAAAAAAAAAATAAAAAAGAGGGGGGTTACCCCTGCTGAATACAAGCCTTGTACCCTAGAAAGAGGGTGGGAAGGAAGGATACAATAGAAGAACATTTTTTGACAAAACAGAAGATACTCAGAAAGAAAATGAACTCCAGTACATTACTAGAAATACACAAATCAGACTTTTTCAGAGATCTGGGAATCACTTCTTCGGGTAATTGGAAGAGCCAGCCAAACAGAGAGAAAAGAGAGCAGATCCCAGGAGGGCAGCCTTAGGAGTCAAGCTGATCTGTTGAGTAGCCTCTTGAAATTCTCATTCTTTGGGCCCTCAGCCTAATGATGTCAAGGTGGTTAGGGTAGAGGAGGAGAGGGAAGGGGAGAGGAAAGAATATAGAAACACTAGTTTCAGAATGCTGGACATATATCACGTTTGGTTTAGATTCAGATTCCCCAGATACCAGATTTCTAAGGCTCACTCTCTCAACTAAAGTATTTCAACTCCTTCTTACCAGGACCATCAACACTTTCTACTCCACATACTCCTGCATTCAGTCTCCTGTGGAATCTTCCTGCAGCAAACAGACCCTGCACAGACACTTTCATGGAAACAAAACAGAAAAAATAAAATTGATAGAAAAAATAGGCTCTTCCTTTCATAATTGTTGTCTTAGTTTTATTCTAATTTCCTTTAGTTTACAGGTCAGGAAATAGGCTAAAATTTTTTATTTAGCCCTTGTCAGTACCTTATCTGATAAAGGATTTATCCAGGATATATTAAGAATTCTTATGGGCTCATGTTATGATGAGCACTGTGTGTTGTATGTAAGTGATGAATCACTGAAGTCTACTCCTGAAACCAATCATGCAGTGTATGTTTGCTAACTAAAATTTAAATAATTTTTTAAAAGACTTTATACAAATCTTTGAGCAAAAGATAATTAACCTAGTTTTTGAGAACAGGGCAAAAGATGTGAAAAGACACTCTGCAAAAGTGGTTAAAAATGGACAGACAATAAGCATATGAAATGTGCTCACCATCATTAGTATCCTAAAACCATAATGAGATATCACTTCATGCCCACCAGGATGACTACATTTAAATAGACTGATGATATGAAATGATAATGAGGACATAGAGCAATGGGAACTTTCATACATTCCTACTTGAATGTCAAATTGCTGTTGGGAATGTTTCACATGCACCAACCTTATGACCATATGACTTCACTCTCAGGTAACTCTCAAGAGAAATATGGAAACCTGTGTCCACAGAAAGACTTGTATAAGAAGTTTCAAATCAGCCATACTCATAAGAGCCAAACACTAGAAACAACCCAAATGTTCATCAGCCAGAGAATGGACAAATAAATTGTGGTATATCTATATAATGGAATACTACTTTGTAGTAGTGAGGTATGAACTACTCATAAACATGTAAATATGGATGAATATTAAATAGAGTATGTTGGGGCACCTGAGTGGCTAAGCTGGTTAAGCATTTAACTCTTGGTTTCAGCTCAGGTCATGATCTCATGGTTTGTGAGTTCAAGCCCTGTATCAGACTCTGTGCTGGAGGCATGGAGTGTGCTTGGGGTTTTGTCTCCCTCTCTTTTCCTCTCCCCAACTTGCTCTCTATCTCTCTCTCAAGTAAGTAAACATATAGCATGTTGAATACAAGAAGCCAGACCTGAAAGAGTACATACTGTACTATTTCATTAATATGAAATCTAAGAATAGGCAAAACTGTATCTGTGGTGATAAAAATAAGAAAATGGTACCTGAGGCATGTCAGGGGGTGGAGGTTGGCAGGAATGAACTGGAAAGGGGAACAAGCAGGCTTCCTAGGGTGATGAAAAGGTTCATATTTTGTTTTTGGTAATGGCCACATGGGTGTATAAAATTGTCAAAACTCATATGAATGCTTAATTAGATATGTGCATTTTATTGTTATGTAACTTAAACTTTCTGAAATACAGGAAGAAAAACATATTTATGGGCCTCATCTATATACAGGCCTTTTCATCCTATGAATTATAAATCAATGATCTCTTTTATTCTCAGTTTAACTCCTTACTCTAGTTAGAGAATGAAGTACTTTTAAAAGATGGAACACAACAAAATCTTGTTTTGCCTGTCCACCTGCTGGTTCCCAGATCCCCAAGGACTCCCCAGAATAAGTAGATTCTAGGTTTTCCCGCTGAGTTCAATGGATCCCTTAGTTGACCTGAAAAGATGTGGGGCAATGAGGTGGGAGCCTAGGAAAGGAAAGGTGGTATTTTCACAGTTCCCCTATCTCTGCTTCCAAGACAGCAACTACTCTTTCCATGAAGAAAGGTCTTACTTTTAGCAAAAAAAAAAAAAAAATGGAGTCCTGTGTGCCCCAGATGGCAGCCCCTCGTGCCAGACTACTGGCTTTCCCATCCCAGTCTGCACAGCCCCAACACAGGATAGAAGTGTGCCATCCCCCGGGTGCCTCTAGCCGGTCTTCTCCCTCCCTCTGTCCCTGGATGTTCCTGGAGCAGCAGTGGTTGTCAGCCACAGGTCAGCCATGGGGGGAGATGCAGTATAAGGGAAATCACTGAAGGGGGCAGCAGGGGGGAGTGTCTGGGATTTGTGCCTAGGCTGCCTGGGCCATACTGCAACTGTTTGATGTGGGGTGAGGCTTTCATTTCCTCTTCCCAGAAAAGAAGGTGATGGTCCCTGTGCCATTGCCTTCACAGGGCCACCTGGGGGTATGAACTTGAGACGGCAGACCTGAAAACCATGTCAGAAGAGTTCTCCTTTGATTCACAGATCATGTGGAACTGCTCCAGTTCAGTACTGCCGAGTTCCTGTCTGGGAATGACGGCAGCTACTGTAGAGGAAGTGTAGGATTCAGTCTCTCCACACAGTCATGTGTTTGAGGGTGGGCCAGGGGAAGTCACATGAGTCAAGGTATAGGGCAGTAACAAGTTGGCAAGTCTGCATTAGGGCAGAGCTTCCATTCATTACATGCTTCAGTCGTCATTAGAATCTTGCCTTTTTATAGCATATAATCTGCTTGGATTTCTAAAGGTCTGTCCTATGTTTACACCTTTAGTCACCATCTCCAGGGATTAGGCTTTGCAGGGAGAGAGTCCTGAACAACAGAAGGAGGGAACCACATGGGGCCCCTGGGTTTGATGTACACCAGTGATTGTGTGACCTCGGGGCATTCACAGGTGTCTCCAGCCCTCAGTTTCTGTTTCTTGGGAAAAGTGAGACTTAAATATTTAATTTATGAGGTTCTCTCCAGCGATGCGATTTTTAGAGTAACACTTGTGGTATGGTGGACAAAGTCTTTGCAGTCAGAAAAAGAATTGAGTTATGTTCAGAGGTGTGTTCCTCACTAGCAGGGTGAACTCTGGGCAGTTTCGATCTGTCTAAGTGAACATCAGCTTCCTTTTCAGTACGATGGACTTGGAGATCTCCACCTTACCTGCCCCTCTGGGTCTTCGTGGGGGTGGAACAGAACGGCCAAAAATTAATAAACTGACTTACCACCCAACATCTGCTTTTGTTCCTGTGCTGCTGCTATAGACACAAACACAGGAAGGCATGAAACACTGGAACAGGCAGGCATATTTGAGTGCGTGGCCCTGGTACATAATGGTAGTTTAGGAGTCAAACAGATGCAAAGCGGGGATGGGTCCAAGCATGGGCTTGAAATGGGTGAGCTTCAGCTCAGCAGTCTCTCATGGATCTGAGAGCCTGTACTGATAGTCGTTCCCTAACAGGTGACAGCAGAGCTAGATGCCTGGAATGAAGACTTGCTCCGGCAGATGAATGACTTCAACACGGAGGATCTGACACTGGCAGAGCAGCGGCTGCAGCGCCACACGGAGCGGAAGCTGGCCATGAACAACATGACCTTTGAGGTCATCCAGCAGGGTCAGGATCTGCACCAGTACATCATGGAGGTCCAGGCCTCAGGTAGGTGACCTTTCCTATCCTCCTCCTTCCGGCAGGGAGGTGATGAAGGCAAGAATGCCAGCTTGACTCCAACCAGCACTTCCATTCTGCACATTCATTCTATACCTTCAGACACAGGAACAGAGATTTTTTTGCCATTTTAAAGAAAAGAACACTGAAGCATGAGAGCTGAAAGAACATGTCCGAGATTTCCCGTTAGGCACCAGTAAAGATGAGGATAGGGTTGGGGCACCTGGGTGGCTCAGTCGGTTGAGCATCTGACTTCAGCTCAGGACATGATCTCATGGTTCGTGAGTTCGAGCCCCACATAGGACTCACTGCTGTCAGTGCAGAGCTGGCTTCAGATCCTCTGTCCCCCTCTCTCTCTGCCCCTTCCCCACTAGCACTCTATCTCTCTGTCTCTCTGTCTCTCTCTCAAAAATAAATAAACATTAAAAAAAAAGAAGAAGAAGAAGAAAAGGATAGGGCCAGGATCTCCTGGTGCTGTGCGGAGAATGGGGAAAACAGATCGTGGAAATTAGCACAGATTAAAAAACAAATGGTAGCCTACAGGAACAAACCAAGGGGGCTCTGAAAGCAGCCAGCTAGCCATGTGAATTGTATTCAGATGTGTAGATGTGGTGCTTCTACTCCCCAGCCTCCCTCTTCCACCCTGTCCTCCACCCCCCCACATCCACACCCACCCCCCCACTCCCCCACCCCCCAACCCCCCTGGCGTTGGCTCCAGGTCTCTGGTTCAGGCCTCTCAGAGTCTTGTTTTCTTTATCACTGGTCTGTGCATGAGTGTAGGAAGTGATGATAAAAATTTATGGCAAGGTCGTATAATTTTATAACTTCTCAAAAAAAACAAGGCTGAGTTACCCAGATTTCACTTTTTTGTGTGTTCAAGATTTATTCACTATTTAGCCAACAAATGCATGAACCCTTCCTGTTATGCTCACTGCTCTCCAAAAACGGCCTTTGGTGTTAGAACTGGAGAGAGCCATAGCTGTCCCATGGTCCAACTAGTCCAGAAGACAAGAAGTCACTCGTGGGGACACATGGCCAGTAGAGGCTGGAACACAGTCTCTCCACCCAGACACTCTCATTGCCTTCACCTCCGGGTCCTCATTGGCTCAGGCTTCTACCCTCTAGGAAGAAGCAGACGGGGGCTCAGGCCATCAGCTCTTTAAAACACAGTTGTTCCATGTCCCTGTTGACCATGAAGGATGTTTAGAATCATGAGAGTGTCAGGCCGACTTTAGCCAGCAAGCAAACTTGACTGTAGGCTACTGTGTTTGTTTGGATGGCCTGAAGGAATAAATAACAGCATTCAAAGAAGCTTCACTTCTAATCAGAGGAGAGACAACCTGGTAATTCTGTTCACTTTGCTCAGCATAATCTTGCTGTGAATTTTCATTGGTGTTGTGAACAGCTGTGGCTGCCCAGGCTTGTTTCCAGGGTGCAGACTATGTGCCCTGCATAGCCCCAGGAAGGGCCATGCACATTGCAGTCCCTCTGGGGACTCTTTTAAAAAGGGCAGTGCTACTGCTAGGAATTTACCCAAGGGATACAGAAATGCTGATGCATAGGAGCACATGTACCCCAATGTTCATAGCAGCACTCTCCACAATAGCTAAAACATGGAAAGAGCCTAAGTGTCCATCAACAGACGAATGGATCAAGAAGATGTGGTTTATCTATACCATGGAATACTACATGGCAATGAGAAACAATGAAATCTGGCCATGTGTAGCAACATGGATGGACCTTGAGGGTGTTATGCTGAGCGAAATAAGTCAGGCAGAGAAGGACAAATATCATATGTTTGCACGTATAGGAGGATTAGGAGGAACTTGACGGAGGACCAAGGGGGAGAAGAAGGGGGGAAATGGTGGGGGAAAGGGAGAGAGGCAAACCATGAGAGACTCTTGAATGCTGACAAAAACTGAGGACTGATGGATGTGGGGGGGAGGGGGGATGGGCACAGAGGAGGACACTTATGGGGATGAGCACTGAGTGTTATGTGGAAACTAATTTGACAATAAACTATTTGTAAAAAAAAAATAAAATAAAAAAATAAAAAGGGCAGTGCTAGTCCCCAAGTCCAAATATTCTGTTTTTTTTTTAAATTTTTTATTTATTTCTAGGAGAGAGAGAGAGAGAGAGAGAGACAGCGTGAGCAGGGGAGGGTCAGAGAGAGAGGGAGTCACAGACTGAAACAGGCTCCAGGCTCTGAGCTGGCAGTCAGCACAGAGCCCGACGCGGGGCTCAAACCCACGAACCGCGAGATCATGACCTAAGCGAAAGTGGGACGCTTAACCGACTAAGCCACCCAGGTGCCCCCCAAATAGTCTGATTTGACTACCTCTGAATGGGTCTTGCGCAGCAGCAAAATCTCCTCAGGTGATTCCACTGTACGGCCAGAGCTGAGAACCACTGCTTTTCATCATGATGATTAAATCACAAGCGCCATATCTGCGGTTTGCCCCGGGACAGAAGCTTTCAGATATGGTCCCCATATCGGCAGCATCAGCATCCCTAGAGAACTTGTAAAAAATGCAAGCTTATGGCCCTATAGAACCTGCCACATCAGAATCTTGGGGTGGGGCCCAACAATCCGTTCCAATAAGCCCTCTAGGTGGTTCAGATGCACCCTGATCTAGGATCTACTCAGAGTGTGGGCACTGGACCAGCAGGGACGGCATCACTTGAGAGCTGATTAGAAACATAGAATCGCAGCCCTTATCCAAAACTTACAAATCTCAATCTGTATGTTAACAGAATCTCCAAGTTTATCATGTGCACATTAAAATTTGAGATGCATGGTTGGTAATGGCTTGTACATCATCAAGGTTTTATTAGAAGGAAGGGGGAGCCTGGATCCTTTCTCCTTTCTCTGTGACTGAGAACCTTGTCTGGACTCAGGGTTTCACCTTAGAGCTTGCCCTCGTGGTGCTCACAATAGCTGGCTATCCAGCTGTGACTGGGAACCGGGAGAGAATGCAGACCTAGTATGCAGGAGCGAGGCTGGGACAGAGAAGCCTGGCAGGGGTGCTCACCCTTCGTCCCTCAGTATTGATGCATCTGGCAGGAGGAAAGCTCGTCTGCTTGCAAACCCTCAGCGCTTTGTACCAGGGTGCTGGCATGGCCTGGGCAAGCCCATATCTGTCCCAAGAGCCTGTTATCCATGGTAACGGAAAGACTACCAGGAGCTGGCAGTCCCTGAAGCTGCTTGTGACTGGGAGTTAGCTGGGCTTGGTGGCCTCCTTAACCCTGAGGGCTAAGTGGGTGAAAACACCCCAGGCAGGTGCACTGCCCACACCCACAGTATCCTGAGCCAGAAGTGAACTTTATCAAAAGAGGCTTGATTGGCCTCTTCAGCCCTCTCTGCCGGGACTGGCTGTTCCCTTGTTCCTACCAAGGCTAGCTAATCAGTCTGGCATAGTCCATGAGGCTTCAAAGGGAATTAATCTAGGAGTCTCAGGGAAGCTCACTTCCTGTCTGCTCCTGAGTGCCTGGTCCTGCAGAGAATGCACCTACCTCCTCTCTGGCGTGGAAGAAGGGAGATCCGAGTTGCACCAGAGCTGGGTGTGGGATGGAAGTTGGGGTGAACCCAGGGTGGGTCTTGCCCCCAGGTGGTTGAAAAATGCAGGACTTCAGAGACACAGGACTGAGGCAGTAAGTGTCTTTGTCATTTATGATGTGTGTGTAATGAACTATATTTGAAGTAAAGGGAAAATTAACTGTTGTCTTAGAAAAAGGACAATTAATACAATTAAGCACTTGGTTGGTGTTTAGCCCTCCATGCTAAATTAGGTAAGGGCTTATGCTTTGACTTTATAGGAATAAATGGAAGTAGGGAATTTCCATATACTTATTTTCAGGTGTGAAGTTTGTAATGTTGAGGCAGGTTCCACTAAATCCTTCTAGTGTGCCCACAGCTGTAACCAAAGCAAAAGCCTTAGGACTAGAAGGTGAAACCTGAACACTTTCTTCACTTGCTCATGGTTCTTTCCTCGCTATAGCATTATCTATTTCAGCCTCAAGTTGGGAGGGGCCGGGTTTTGTTGGAAAGAGTCAAGTTGGAGAAAACATGCTGGCTGAAGTCAGGGTCCAAATCCACTATCAGCAAGCAGTCTGCCTTTGGAAGTTCCTGTTCTTTCTCTTTAGACCTTTTATTTTTCTGTCTAGTGTAGGAGGTGGGCCTGGATTCCTAAAGTCCTCTTCGACTCTTACTTGCCATGATGATTCAGCCTAACCACCCCCACTGGCTATGCCACCGTTCTCTCCAATGAAATCTGACCACATGCCTATTACATGTGCCCTTCTAAGAAGAGAATAAGAAGAGCTGCATGTCTCAGGGATATGTGTTTTTGTGGTTTAATCAAAGCATCAAGCTCTTTTTTTTTTTAATGTCTGTTTATTTTTAAGAAAGAGAGTGCACAAGCATGAGTGGGGGAAGGCAGAGAGAGAGGGAGACAGGGAATCTGAAGCAGGCACCACGCCATCAGCACAGAGCCAGATGAGGGGCTTGAACTCACGAACCATGAGATCATGACCTGAGCCAAAGTGGGACATTTAACCAACTGAACCACCCAAGTACCCCTCAAGCTCTTTCTTTATGTGAGGTTTTTAAGTGAAAAATCTTTGGGATCTATGGCAGTGATACTTAAAATTTACTGTGCTCGGGAAGAACCCAGCCCTGGAATTTGAAGATCCATAAGAATAAGTTTGGTGGGGATCACTCTTCTCCTTGAGCATAGAGCTTAGAATACAGGTGGGACAGGAAGAATGCGTGGCCTGGCATCTGGCCGCACCCTTCCCTACCTTGGTGTGCTTGAACGTGCTGTCCCATCTCTCCAAGCCTCACCCTCCCTGGAAAATGGCAATCATTAGAATACCCACCACTTAGGGTCATCGTGAAGATGCAGTGTGATAATACATGAGCATGGTAAGGTTTCAAGAAAGCTGGATAACTATTATATATTACACTTGTATTCTAGCACATACTGTATTCTTTGCGATTATGTGTTCCTGTAGCTTCTCCATAACCTGAAGACAAGACTCTTTCTTCCTTCTCTTTCCATTCCCAGCATTTAACAGAGTGGTTATGTCTTGTACTCAGCAAGTTCTCAATAATAGTATTTGCTTAGTTAATGGAGTGAACATCAATGCGGGTGGAAGAGGTGTAGGTAAAAATAATGGGCCATAAATAATTTCACTTGTATCGTAAAAGAAAAGGAAAAGCTTGTGTTTTTCCGAAATGGAAGCTAATCTGAGGTTAATGGGAATGTGGATCTGATAGAGGCTGAGTGGAGGGGAAGAGAACGTAGATGTAAAACAATGGTTCTCAGCCTGGCTGCATATTTAGAATCATCTTCAGAGCTTTAAAGTACCAAAGTCTGGGCCCCACTCTTCAGGGATTCTGGCTTAATTGGTCTGGAATGGGCCCAGATTTTTTTTTTTAACTTCCCAGGTGATTCTAATATATGGCCAGGGTTGAGAATGCTGATCTAAAAACCTGATTAAAAGATTTTGTAATTTCTGAACAATGTAACTGGGTGTTACATTGAGGGAATTACACAGAAGGAGGGGTGAGAAGGGGAAGAGAAAGAGAAAAGATATTCTTTATGGGAGGCAGGCTGATGTTTAAAGAACACACAGAGAGTTGGAAAACATATCATACCTCTGAGTAGCACAGCCAGGAATACCTCTACCTTACTCTAGACCACAACCACCTCTCTCCTGAAGGAAGTTTCAGTGGTACCCTCAACCTGGCAGCAAGGGAAAGTACAGGGACATTACTAGCTGTGGCCTCAAGCTCTAAACAAACATATTGTGGACTATTCCACTGATTGAGTGTAGCATAAAGACGATCTCAGTCCCTGGATTGCTGGCCTCTTATCCAGCGGTTTGCATGGTTTGCATGTTTGGATCACCACAGGAGATTTAAGACTTCCCCGATGCCCAGGTCTCTCCCTCCCCCACCCCCCACAGAGAGTCTCCTGTTACTGGCCTGGGTGTGGCCAGGACATGGCAGCTTTTGAAGTTCTTCAGATCTAAAGTGAGCCCAAATTGAGAGCGCTGGTCTAATGGCATTTAGACCATCCCAGTTTCTAATGATGTGCACTGAGCAAGTCCATAAATAACTCATGATAAGATTTTATATTTACATCTTTACAAGCCATTGAATAGTTTCATTGGTAATCAACAATAAATATGTTGTAATTCACTCAAGGAAAAGGAAAAAAGTGAGAACATAGATATTTTGAGCCTACTAAATGCCAGGCGCTATATATACCTAATGTTACTTAATCCTATGACACCCCCAGAAGACATTTTGGGATTGTTTTACCCAAGCTCAGAGATGATTTGGACCCTGGAAACTCACTATTAATAGGGGGCAGAGCATGGATTCAAACCTAAGTTTGTCCTTTCCTAGAGCTTGCAGATGCTTTCCACAATAGGACATGATCTGAGCCTTTTCGTGAAGAGGCCCATACATTCACTGAAGAGGTATTTATTGGGTGTTATGAGTCAAGCACTGTGCTAGGTGGTAAAGATGCAGAGATATATGAGACATGTGGCCCTAGCACCAGGGCCCTAGCACAAATTTGTGAGGGACCACCCCTAACAGAGTGTTCTGATAGAAGAATCAGTAGAGAATATTGTGGGACACATCAATACAACTTGCCCTAAAGAGACTGACAAACTATTTCATTGCAAATAGGTTTCACTACTTGATGGAAAGGATGAACATGTCTTGCTGCATTTCTGAGAGCCACTAGGAAAACAGGACAGTGATTAAATTGAGACCAGTAATGTGAACACAAACAAACTCCATTTGCAGTTGATTGGTGAATACTTACCAGTTGATGAGTTTTGACTGGGTCTTGTGTCGATGTGTTTGGAGGCAATGGGAGGGAAGGGTGAGTTTCTATTCCTTCTAGGTGCCACTTGATGTTCCTCTCATTCACTCCATCCACAACACGATGTGTTGTTGAGCACAGAAGTGCCGCAAGCATTGTCTTCACCCATTTTATTTCCTGTGTTCATCTCACATAAAATAATATCAAGGGAGGTAGATGCAGGTAAAGGGCTTGGGTCTCCAGACGGACTGGGAACCAGTTTTGGATGGTATTCTAAGCAGGTGCTAGCCCCTGTGATGAGTTACCAGCTTCGAGGGCCTATTTACATGCGATGTGGCAGAGGTGAGCCATGGGCTTCCCAGAGAAAGACACTTTGTCCAAGCCCAGCATACTAAACACCAGAGATGCATGTGGAATGAAAACAAGCTGGGAAAAAACCTGCATTGTGGCTGGAATCAGGGAAGAATTTCTGCTTCTGCAGGTGGATCTTAATACGTTTCCAGAAAGTAAATATGGAGGTCAAGGGTCATCTCACTATGCCAAGCACTGCAGAGATAGGAATTTTTGTGTTCTTCTTATTTTTTCATTCAGTCAAGGAGATGCTCTACCTTGTAACTTGAAAATAGTAACTTCAGAGAGTTGACTGCCAAAAGAACAAGCCGTTCTTTTCTATCTCCCACAGATATTTCAGGAGCTGGGATTTGGAATTATGAAACTGGTAGAAAAAAATAAACATGACAAGATACTGAAATTATTACCATGTAACACCAGAAAAGAAATTTTTCCCACTCTTCCATATTGTCCTTATATAAAACACTATTTTTGCCTCTAGAAGTGAATTTCCCTTAGCATGTGTACACTCTTTATACTCCTCCTCCCCATATCCGGCAGGTGTGTTGGTGGTGATGGTAATGAATTTCTGATGATGTGAGTCACAGTGATGGGGAAGTCTCCCAAACGGGAGTTGTTTTCATGTGACTGTACATTGAGATTGGCAGGCTGCTTGAGATGTGATCCCCATGGAAGTACATTACCCTTTTGTGACTTATATGCTGGGAATTTTAGACCCAACCCCACTGATAGGTGGGTCCATATTTGTCAGCATCGCAGGGTCATAGACTTGAGGATGAGGGGCTGGAGAAAGGATCTGGACAGAACTGAGAAGCTGCAGAGCCAGGTGGAGTCAGGGGTCAGAAGGAGGCAAGCAGTCCTGAGTTTAAGATTTTCCTAAAGCTGGGACACCTGGGTGGCTCAGCCCATTGCGCATTTGACTCTGGATTTCAGCTCAGGACGTGGTCTCAGGGATTATGAGTTCAAGCCCCACATCAGGCTCCTCACTAACAGTGTGGGCCTACTTGGAATTCTCTCTCTCCCTTTCTGTCCCCCTTCCCATTCACTCTCACTCAAAGTAAATAATTTTTTTAATGTTTTTAATTAAAAATAAAAAGGATTTTTCTAAAGCAATGGGTCTGAGCCAGGTTCAAAGTCAGAAATAGGTGGTAAGTTGGAACCAAGAAACAATACAGGTTAAAATTTGCATCAGGTCAGAGTTAGATAGCAACCAAGAGTGCATGAATATAAGAAGGCAGAGAGTTGAGAGTTTGAGTCAGGAATCAAGAAAGCCATGGGACTAAGGAACAAAGGTCGACATTTATTATGTTACATGACAGATGTTCTACATGCATTATCTCATTTAATCCTCCCAAGGAGCCCCTAAGCGGGTAGCTTATGAGGTAGGTATGTATGTAAAGTCCTGTTTTATATAAAGACAAAGTGAAGCTTCTGATGCTTAGATAACTTGCCCATGTTCAGGATCCTGACTCAGGACTGTCTCCAAAGCTAGCACACTTTTTTCTTTTTTTTTTAAGCTTATTTATTCATTTTTTTTTTTACAAATAGTTTATTGTCAAATTGGTTTCCATATAACACCTAGTGCTCCTCCCCACAAGTGCCCTCCTCCATGCCCATCTCCCCCCTCCCCCCCACATTCATCAGTACTCAGTTTGTTTCTCAGCATCCAAGAGTCTCTCATGGTTTGCCTCTCTCCCTTTCCCCCACCATTTCCCCCCTTCTCCTCCCCCATGGTCCTCAATTAAGTTCCTCCTAATCCTCCTATACGGCTAGCACACTTTTCATGTAGTCCTTAAGATTCAAGCCACTAGCAGACAAGAAGGCCTGTGATGACTAAGGCAGTTCCCTCACTCTGTGTCAGAGTTTATAACCCTTCCTGAAACATAGATCTTTTGAAGAAAGGCTCCTCTAGTCCTGCTGCTGATGATGTATAAATAGGAGCACTGGCTTGGTGGAAAGAGTGTGTGTCCATACCTGTGTGTTGGGAGAGGTACATGGAAAAAGTAAGAAAAGTAGAGAGGGAGGTGGACAAGGAATGAGCCACAGCTTCTGCCTAGTGGGTGTTGACTGGGGGACCCATCACAGGTCAGACGGCTGTCTGCTCATTAATGCTGGGTGACATATCCATAAATGTTGGAATGCTTGTCAGCGGCTGACTGGGCTTACTCATTGCTTTGAATAAGCAGAAGGATGGTGAGCAACCTCTCCTTGTGTGGGCACAACTTTAACATGGTCTTTGTAAACGGATAAGCACTCAGTACCCCTGTGGTATTGCTGGAATATGTTTATCAGATGTATTTGCCTATGTTTGGGAAACTATATATGAAAGTTAGCATGTGTATTTCTAAGAGTTGCTTTTTTAGGGGACCTAAGTAGTTGGCTAATAAAATCACCACTGCCCAGAGACTCTCATTAGAACAAACTTGCCATCTAATTATAAATTGCATCAGACCAGCTAAAAGACTCTGCCTTTGGCAGAAGTTATGGAGAGAGGTTTTTTTTCGGTTTTGTTTTGTGTTTCCCAGTATGATTGAGGGCCTTGCTTGTGAATACTGTAGGTGTTAGCAAACCCCTAACAGGAACTACCAGATGCTTTCTTCTCTGGGGATGGACACCCAGAGAGCCACCTCTCTGTAAGCCCAGCTGATAATAAGGAGATGATTACCTGTTGAAATTCCCAGGCAAAGGATCAGATAATCCAAAAGGGGTGGCATGGTTTGAACATCCCAAACAAAGGTTCAGTATGACACTGTCTGGTTTCACAGAGGGATGTGTAAAGGCTGGGAGGGTCCTACTCATGGCTGTTTTCCACATTTCGCTCTCCACTGCTTATTGAAGGAAACGTGGTCTTTATAGTACTACCACATTTGTAATTGTTTACATGTGTTTTAAATCAGGAATTGAGTTAATCTGTGAGAAAGACCTCGATCTGGCAGCCCAGGTACAAGAGCTACTGGAGTTTCTCCATGAGAAGCAGCACGAATTGGAGCTCAACGCAGAGCAGACCCATAAGCGGTTAGAGCAGTGCCTCCAGCTGCGGCACCTGCAGGCCGAGGTCAAACAGGTGAGCCTGGCCCCAGTACCTTCCTCCCTGGTCTGGGCTGCCCACCTGGCCAGCCCCTGCTCCTGGGGTGGGGTGAGGCGTATAGAGCCACTGGCGTAACCCAAATTCAGAAAACAGGTAAGTTAAGGTGTGGTCGTTTAGTTTCTGAGAGTGAGGCTGTTATCTATTGGATCTAACAACTAGATCTGATGGTGCAAGGTTCAAACTACAGATGCATTAGTTTTCTTTCCTAACGGTTTCAGGAGAGCATTCCAGAACTTTCCCAAGTTGACCTCAGTTACTGAACCTATTCTCTTCCTTTCTGTCCTCAAACCTAACACACAGCTCATGTGCAATACAAACTCTTCATCAATAAACATATTCTAACTTTCGAGCCAGGCTGGATAACTTGGGGCACCTGAGTGCCTAGTGCAGTGCCTGAAACAGAATTGAGAGCCAGTGAATGGTAGCAGTTTCCATTATTCTTTTCAATATGTGTATGGTTCTTATAAGAAAACTTTTTTGCCATATTAAAGTCAATTTAGGGGAAAAAAGTCAATTTAGGAAAAAAAAAGATTTCTTATCTGTTTGAGACATTAGACTAGCCATTTTACCAAAAGACGTACCCAGACTTCTAGGAACCTCTAGAAAAACACAGTAACCAGTGACACATTGAAAAATATTACATATTGGGGCACCTGGTGGCTCAGTCAATTAAGCGTCCACCTTCGGCTCAGGTCATGATCTTGTGGTTCGTGAGTTTGAGCCCCACACAGCACAGAGCCTGGAGCTTGCTTCAGATTCTGTGTCTCCCACACTCTCTGCCCCTTCCCTGCTTATTATGGCTCATGCTCTCGCTCGCTCGCTCACTCTCTCTCTCTCTATCTCTATCTCTCTCAAAAAAAATAAACATTAAAAAATATTAAAATTTTAAAAATTAAAAAAATTAAAATATTACATGTTTATATAATGAACAGACTAAATTTTAATTATTTGCATAATGAATGGAGATTTTTTTTTATTTAGACAAAGTAGGGTTGAAGAAATACAAATATTATAATAGTTCAATTTGTTGAGTTCTGTGTACCTTTTACATCTATCTCTCCATCAATCCTCACAACCATTCTCCGAAGCAGATTTCATTCCTGTTTTACAGATGAGGCCACTGAAGCCTAGAGAGGTCACCATCCTGGTCACACTGATGAAAGAGCATGTTACCGCCCTCCACTGGTCCAGGAGGGCTTCCCGGCAGGGTGTGATCCATGGCACTTCTGTGATTGTTCCCTATACTCCACACTCTTTCAAGCAATCCTGACCCCTGCTCCCTGTAGGTGGAGCCCCGCCCAACATGTTTCCTAAGCAGAGAAACATCTTCCTGCCAAACATTTTTTCTTCCGTACTGTGGCTGTTACAGTGTTGTATTTAACTCTATTAATTCAGTACAGGGGACAAAGACACCATTTTAATTTAATCATTACTGTTCTTTTGTATTCAGAGTATTTCTTGGTAATGCCTAGCTTAGTTATTATATTCGTATTTATTATAATACACAAAATTGTCATCTGTGCTCCGCTTCTCCCGATCAGTGCTCAGCCAGAGCCTGCAGGTGCTGTGCTAAAGATCTGTCCTTGGCGCAGATGAGATCACTGAGTGCCCAGTAAGGCAGGATCACGGGCTGCCATCCAGGTTGTTTTCTGTGTAATTACACGGGACCACTGCTAAATCTCCAGAGAGACGCGTTATTCACTGGAACGTGGTGGAAATCCTAGCAGACCCAGAGCAGTGATGAGTATACCAGTTCTGAAGCTCTTGGTAGTAATGATAGTACTTACTTTTCATATGAGAAGTACTTTCTCATTTATAATCTCATTTTAAGAGAAGAGACCCATGGGAAAAAAGGGTTGCACAAATGGGGAAACTGAGGTAGCATAGGATTAGTGCTCCCAGGGCCTGTTGACTGGTTAGCTGAAAAGTCAGCCCATGCTTCCTTTATCTGCGGTCCCACAGTTTTCCTCTCCTGGGCGCCACTCCTGCCCTCGGGCTCCAGGAGAAATAAGAAGAAGCCCTCCAGCAGAACACAGCCTGGGATTTTCCTGGCCTTCCTGGTACCACATCTTAGAAGACAGGCAGGCATGATCTGTGCCTGGCAGAGAGGGTGGCACCTACATGATGAATCAGCAAGCTTGAACAGGTCACGGGAGCCCTCCACTGTTCATGTAGTTGTTTCCACCAGCCGAACGTAGCAGGAGAGATCATCTGAACAGAATAGCAGGAAAACCATTCCTATTTGACTCTGAAATGAAATATATACTTTTGTTTTATTCCTGGTTTTTTAATTTTATTGTTTCCTCCAACATTTATAGTAGAGTCAACTCCTTAATTATGTTTTTCTTGACTGGTATGAAAACAGAAATGAATTTTCATCCTCTAAGTATACAGTCTGTATAGAATGGGCAGTTGGGATGATGATAGGTACTTTAGCAAATGGGAAAGTAGGATGTCCATATATGAATAATCCAGGCTTGACTAATATCTGGATACATTCCCATTCAGTATTTCATGAGTTGGAAGACAAAAAATTCTTCTGCAGTAGAAAATTGCTTCTCCCCACCATGGCAAGGATGGCACGTGTGGGATTGTAGTTCAAAACCATACTGGATTGCTTGAGGCAGAGCACAAGAAACCCATGAAGGCCTTTGGAAAGGACAGAGGCCCTGGGAGGCACCAAGGGATTGCTGCTTAGTTAAGCCACCATGCCTCATTAGGCAGACTCGTTTTCCTTGTCAGCATAGGGCTCTTTCTTTTGGGAGTCGTCTGATCCAGTTTCTGAGAAGACATTTGTGTTTGATGGAAGCCGATGGAGCAGGAAATATTGATTTGGAAGCTGTTGACACTTGGAAAGAGGGAGTTAATTTAGATGTCAGTATTGATCAGTGGAACTAAATTTAGATACCAGCTTGAGAGTTTCTCTTTTGAATATACTAAAAAAAAAAAAAATAGAAAAAGGAAAAGGACACCTTAATTGAAATGCCATTAATGGGGATGGAAAGGGAGAGAACAACAGTGTGCTGTTACACAGCTCTGTCGGTTAGAGCTTGTAGATGAAAGGTTTAAATTTGGCCATCATATCCTATGGTGTAGTTACACCGCAATTATGATAAACTGAAGCTTTGAGGAGAGATGATGCTACAGATGTTAGACTGAAAATTATTTTCAAGTACTGAGAACAAATGAAGTTGTTTAATGCAACTGATGTTCTTTTTGAGGGATTACATTGGAGTCTGTATCTTAGATAGATGACCCAAACACCTCCGGAGAAATGTTGACTCTTCAAGGGAAACCTCTCCCCTGATTAGAGCCCATGGTCGAGGGCCCTAGACCACTCAAATGCCCTCTTTTTTCTAGAAAAGTAGTTCAGATTACTCCCCAGTCCCACAGAATGCTCTCATTGGTTTCCAGGAAAATTATTACTCTGATAAAGGTGACCTCCGATTTATTAGATAATCCAAGAAGATTTGAAAAACCTACTCAATCGGCATAAAACTAAGTGAATTTCCTTATGTATTCCCCCAAAATAGTGCATTTAGCAGAAAATAGGCCAAAATGGATTTGTAAGATATTCGGGCTCTAAGCTATGGGAAAAGAAATCATACTTATCTGTCTACTAAAGACATTGACTTACATTACTCTTGTGGACCAAATTCTGGCCAAAACTTGCTTATGAACAAAGGGACATCGAAAACAAAGGAGAAAATATGATCCTGTTGAGAATACTGTGTTCAATTCTGTTCAGCATGCATAAAGGTAGAAAAGAGTTTGGGTATATCTAAAAGAGAGGCAACCAAAGGGACAAGTACTATCTGTTTGTTGCAAAATGAAGATAATTAAGACATGGTCACAGGGGCGCCTGGGTGGCTTAGTCGGTTAAGCGTCCGACTTTCGCTTAGGTCATGATCTCGCGGTTCGTGGGTTCGAGCCCCGCGTCGGGCTCTGTGCTGACTGCCAGCTCAGAGCCTGGAGCCTGTTTCAGTCTGTGACTCCCTCTCTCTCTGACCCTCCCCTGCTCACGCTGTCTCTCTCTCTCTCTCCTAGAAATAAATAAAACATTAAAAAAAAGAAAAGACATGGTCACAGTCTGTAAAGCCAGGAAAGATGATCACATATAATCTCTTAAATTGTGAATCTTTAGAACTAAGAAATTCTGGGACACCTGGGTGGCTCAGTCAGTTAAGCATCTGACTTCAGCTCAGGTCATGATCTCACGGTTTGTGGGTTCGAGGCCCGCATCGGGCTCTGTGCTGACAGCTAGCTCAGAGCCTGGAAACTGCTTCAGATTCTGTGTCTCCCTCTCTCATCCTCCCCTGCTCACGCTGTCTCTCTCTCTCTCTTTCTCTCTCTCAAAAATAAATAAAATATTTAAAATTTAAAAAGAAACTAAGAAATTCTGGAAATATGACAGGCCCTGAGTTACCATCTGAGAGGCAGGCAATTTTTCCTGTGCCATTTCAGAAATGACTGCCTTGTGGTAAGTCATCAACAACAATGAGTCTTAGAGTCCCAAGCTTTGAGGGCATCTTCATAGCTTCATTGTGAATGTGACCTAGAGAACCATGTACAAGCAGCTTCCCAGCCTACGTGGTTACAGGGTACAGCTTGTGTCACTTAGATGGCATCATCATTTGTGGACATCTCTGTGCAGTTAACCAAATCCAGTCTTCTCACTGGCGTTTACCTGAGCTTTCATAGCCTGAGGAAGCAGTAGATCCCCATTTTCAGTTCACCATCTCAGTTCCTACTGAGCTAAATTCTCCTGAGTCCCTGAGCAGTGATACTCCTCTAGTCTCTCATTTTTACTGACCTGACTTTCTCTGGTATCCCGTGGTTCGGGGCCTCTGAATTTTGAAAGCAGTTTGGAATGTTAGGATTCAAGGTGACCCTTGAAGATCATCTAATCTGTAGGTAAATTATTGCCTAAGATAATTGATCAACATAAAATGCTCATGTTATGCATTACATTTTATGGTTTGTAGAACACTTTTAGATTACTTCATTTCATCTTTATTTTGTGACTTAAGCAAAGTGTTACCATTTTGCAGATGAGAAAACTGAGCTTCAAAGAGATTAAATGATGTTTCTAAAATTACACAAGATTAGAAAAACAACACTTTCTCATTTTTCTGACAATATTTCTTCTACCCCTTTGTACTCATTCAGATGCTCATAGAATAAATATTATGAGCCAAGAAAATAAAGGACTACAGTAATAGAAAATTATACCAACAAGAGTTGTCACTGATCAGGCTCCAAAGAATGGTAACGACACAGCTGAGGGTCCCATATCCCATCAGAACTTGCCAGTAAGCTCTATAAATACTGGAACAAAAATTAATAGTCCTAGCCTTTTTTTTCCCTTCTCGATGTGAGAGGGGTAAATGAAGAATCATAGTGTTACCTCACTTTGCTCTAAAACTAAACATCACCACTTCCACCATCATCAGGCTTTATGTCTTATCGGCCCTGATGTAGAAAGGGAAGGTACTATTATGTTAACTTTCTAGATGAGAAAACTGAGGTTTTGCCAGGTAGTGTAAAAAAAAAAAAAGCCAGGTGTTCTGACTGCAGATTTTGTGTTTTTTCTTCACTAACCCAGTCCTACTTCGAGGGCTGACTCAGTTATATGGATCAGTCCCACACCTGAACCTAAGCCATGGATATAAACATGTATTTTTATCATGCTAAAAATCAAAATTTCCACTCTGGAGACCTGGAATGCCTTTATAAACAGCATTTGGAAGATCAAAATGAATAATATCAAGGATATGGCATGACTTAATGAAAGACACAGAGACTGAAGCCTATAATATCTAAATGGAAAGCTAGTAAATGGGGATCCCCGTCACCACAGCTATAACTGATGTTTCCAGTTGGCTGAAACTAGAGTGTAACATATGCCAGCAAGACTCAGGAGGCCCAGAGGGAGTCAAATTGCCCCTCAAACGTTTATTTGTGATGCACACGGAGTAAATGTTTCTCTGACACCCTCAAATGAATCTTGAACTAAGTAAAATGCAATGAAGCATGCCAGAAGGACTTGCATAGTTCAAAAGTATACATTGTGAGCTCCATTTTCCAAAAAGCTGAAGCTTTTGGCCATGCAATTCATGTATGCATGTATCCAAACTCACAGGCGGCTTTTGGAAATCATTAGCACCTCTAGCCAGCCAGCCACAGTACACCACTGGCATCAGAGATTTCCCACATACACACTCTGAGCAGTTATTCCTGCAACTAATTGCTTTACAGATTTGGCATCCCATCCACAATCTGCCAGACTGCCCAGGAATTAACATCTCAATCCAAATAGCCCAGCTTCAGCAGGATTTTCGCCCCAGTTTTATCCATGTACAATATGTCATCAGTCATCTTCTACCCAAGGAGGAAATTTGAGAAATGCCTGTGAGGATTGTGGAATAGAATAGACCAGGCTTAGTGTTTTTCTAATTGTTGAGCATAAAGAAGCTGAGAGGAGGAAAAAAAATCTGCAAAAATCTGAAACAGATTGTGGTATCTTCTCCTTTGCCTTGAAGTAACAGATGGATGATATTTACTGATCTTGAAATTTCAAAAGAATTTTTATTTCTTCTCTAAGCAGGCTCTTAGACTCCCTAATAAAGGAAGTATTTGGCAATTTTCTGGTGACCAGACCCAAGGTAGATTTTCAAGGCCTAATTCTTCCAGTGTGATGATTTGCGCTCAATTTGATCTTAGCTGGAGAATTGCCACATGTCCATTTCACCTAGGACTGTCTGGACAGTGTTAGCTATTTCTCCTTCTATTCTAATATTCCCTCACTGAATTCTCTTTCCCCCAGTACTAATTAAGGTCACCTAGAAATTTTACTTAGCCTAGCCATTGCCTCTAGATAATATAAATCGGTTATAACTTCCTTCCCCCACCCCTGCCTTTTTGAAAAATGATCCAGTGTATGGATTATTTATGCTGTTTTACTTGTTTTCGTTCTCCCTTCTCCTTTCTTTGGGTCAGTGATCTGTCAAAACTCAGACCTTTCTACTCTTAACTATTTTGCTAGGCATAGGAGGTTAGACTGTTCAGGTGTGATTTGGGTATTGTCTATAGATAATTATCCCCTTTTTCAAAAACATTACTGCACACTTACCATCTGCAAGGCACTGTGCTAGGCACTAAATAATGACACATATAGTGTCCTAGTTTTCCAGAAATTTACATCTGGAGGGACAGGGTGTGGTGGGATATTGAAATGTGGGTCAAAATAACTGAACAAGGCAATCTAGTGAGTGCCAAAAGGTGGTACAGTGTGGTTGTACTAGATAAGGAAGAGATGTTTCTAATGTGAGTAATTGGGTCTGGAAGATTTCAAGTTGTTGGTATTAGAACTGGGCTTTTAAAAAAAGAAAAGAATACTAATATATGGAATATATTTACTTATACCATTCTATATTCTAGAGAGAACTTCAGAAGTATACATACAGTACAATCATATAATGTTTAACTGAGTGAGGAAATTAGGACAGAGGGGTTATAAGGTAGAGAAGAATAAATGTATCTAAGAATGAGGATGATACTCACAATAAGCACCTATGGCACATGGTGCCAGGTGAGATTGCAGAGATGAACATTTGGATTATCCAGAGCCTTCCTGTCCTCTCTCTAAGTGTGGTCAGAAAATAGCAGAGTCTGACTTAAGGACCAGTCAGAGACAGCAACAGCTCTGGGGAAGTTGCAAAGGCCATTCACCTGTGTTCTTGTCCTGACTCCCTAGGTCCTGGGATGGATCCGCAATGGGGAGTCAATGCTCAATGCCAGCCTGGTCAATGCCAGCTCTTTGTCTGAAGCAGAGCAGCTGCAGAGGGAACACGAGCAGTTCCAACTGGCAATCGAGGTAACACCCAAATCTGACTACACTGTCCTCCCTTCCCCTTTCTGCTCTGCACTTCAGGCAAGATGATTCCTCGAGATCCGCGCATTCCTTTAGGTAGGGAAGCCCTAACTCTTTCAGATTAAATGGTCCAGGTAGCTGCCTATCACCCAGGAATTGATGGAGAAGCAAATATAGGGGTTCATCACCCCCAACGAGTCCTAGTGTTAGAAGACAAGTGTCCACACCAAAATGTGCATCTTGGTTACTCATTGGTACCTTTCACCCGGGTATACTGAACTTTTTGTACATCATGGACTATACACCAGTAAGACCAGTAAAGCCAAAAGGTTAGAAGTCTGTTTGAAGATCACTTAGAATTGAAGATAAATGAGTACAAAAGCCATTTGTACATTAGTATTCCATTTTAGAACCTTTGATTCCTATGTAATATTTAGATTTCATTGTCAGATTCTGCCTCTTAACAAGAACACTGAGCACAGGAGCTGCACCAGATAGTTTGTTTCACTGAAAGTAGTTGTTCAATAACCCTCACAGGAGCCACATTTCAAGAATAAACTGAAACCAGAAGTTCACCAACTAAAACTTGTCTTAAAGACTATTTTAACATAAAATTTCTCTTGCAACAATCTAATATGAATTTCGTCATCTTGCTTTAAATAATACCTTTGATTATCCTTTCTACTAGATCATTCTCCTTCCCAAAGAGACTTGAGCTGATTGCTTTAGAGTGGTGTGGGGAAAAGAGTAGGAAATGGGAAATGGTAACTATATTAAAAATAAGTTCAGTGCCAATGGGAACAGAGAGGAACCTTGAAAGCCATCCATTACTGTGGTTCAGTATAAAACTCAACCCACTTTTGAGTGAGTAAGAAATGCAAAGGTGTTATCTTCTACTAAAAAAATGATTGTTAATGAAAATTTTCCACAATAAGGATAAAACTTTAACTGTTCATGCCTATACTATATCTTTAAGATAGTAATCGGCTGATTGCTAAATTAGTATTGATTGATTTCAACCCTTTAACTTTCTAGAAACCATCTTGTATGTGTAAACATAGTTCAATTTAAATGACATGTTTCTATAAGATGCCTGCTATCTTCGTAGGAACCACTACTAGTAGTAGTTTACTGTCTTGGATTTGAGGTTTTAAAATAGGCTGTATATTACACACACAGTGTGGGCAAATCATTTCCTAAGGAGGAGCTAAGCAGAGAAGAGAGGTTTTATTATCGTCAGCTGCCTCTGTCTCTGTTTACTGGCATGCCCAAATATGAAAGTTGTTAAGATCTATACATTGTCAAGGAAAAATCAGGATTAGGGTTACAATTGAGAATCAGGCACACAGTGGTCAAAGCCCCATAGAGAAGAAGCATGAAGGGAACAGAGGTTGGGCAGACTAGAGGCCTGGCATGGAGCTGTGAGAATGCTAGACAGAGAGAAGACCACTGTTGGCCACACCTCCTCCTTGTTTATCTCAGCTGTGAAGGCTCACCTGCCCTATCAGGTAATTAAATTCCCTGTCCCATTAAACAGATGTTGGGCACTTGTTCCAAAACCAAGTGTCATGACATACTTGAGCATTTCAGTGAGCTAGCAGAAAATAGTGGGTAAATACATTAGCTATGCTAGTGAAATGACTAAACCCCATGACCTGCACATGCAGTATGTATTAATTTGTAATGGTGCTGTTGCACCCTTACAGTATAGAAGCTCACCGAGCACGTAGGTCTCTTATTACATGGGTGCAGCTTGATCAAATAGTCTTGGAGTTGATATTGAGATACAGGCCCCTGTGGAGTATATGTCTATGGTCTGAAGAGGAGATAGCAGAGCAGATAGGATTTCTGGAAGATCATGGGAATGGAGGGTAGGCAGGGTCTGTAGCGTAGCTAAAATAATGAACTTCAAATATGCTCCTTCTCCAGGGAGCCTGTGCTTCTCTCGAAATGTGTCAGTTTAGACCAAGGGAAACATATGCCAAGGAAGGGGAAACTATGCAACAAGGGGAAAATACGCCAAGGAAGATGTAAGCAATTTGAAAGGGGATCTATCTAGCCTGGTTTGGCTTGACCTGTTACTTACCAAGGCCTTTCCAAGTGATGGCTGATAGAGAACATAATTTGACTTCTTAGACCCTGAGAAAGAATCCTATGTTCCAGAAGGGAAAACAAAATAGCTATGGGTAGGATGATCATATAATTTATTGTTAAAACTGAGACACTTCTGAGAGGGAAAAAGGGAATTATTAGTAATTAAGCTAGAAAAAACAGGCATATACTGAAACTATCATGGACAGACTAGAATGGCTGCTCACCCTAGCTTGGGTGGCTTTATGGGTTTTAAAGTTTTGGTCTCCTGGAAGAGGATCAGAATTTTTACTGGAAGTACCCTGGGTTTCAGGAAAACAGAACAGTTGAGAATGAGACCAGCACACAGAACCCAAAGCATAGATTTATCAACAAATTCAAATTATTGTTTGTTAGTATGCAAAATGTTATGGCTGATGATTCTTCAAGAACTGTGAATATCATAGAGATAAGCTCGATTTTGAAATCTATTTTATTTGAAATCCTCTTATGGATTTTAAGCATAAGCATTATGGCAGAAAAAGTAGCTAAAACTAGATAATAAAGTCAAATGATTTGGTTCAGTTTTCTTCCATGTACTCCTGTGTTAACATATATTTACATCCTTGGTAATCCATGTCTTAAAGATATAATATTCAATAAGATTACATAATAGAGAGTAGAAATACATGCAAAATATGACTCAGGCTTATCAAGGCAAGATTATGTCATATGCATAAGAGTTTGTCATTTTGGATATTAAAGGGGTTGGAGTTCCAAGGACTATCAGATGATAATGAATTTCATAATAAGGAAGAGGATTTATTACATAGCCTAAATTATAGTACAATTAGAGTTATTCCTTCACCCTCAGAGAAAAAGACATAATGATGGGGTTTCGATGACAATTACATGCTGGTTTCATATATTGAGAAGCCAGTTAATTATCATAATCACTAATGTTCATTTGGTGAACCCTTCCTCCGAATGAAGCACTGTAGATACCATTCTAATTGCTAGAGCTAAAACAGTGTGGTGTGATATGGTGGGAATGAACACAAGAATAGCCAAACCTGAATCTTATACCTGCTTTCACCACTTTCTTGGCTGTACATTTTTGGGCAAGTTACTCAACCAGCCTGAGCCTGATTTTTTTTTTTTAATTTGTGAAGTAGGAATAATATCTGCCTTGTAGTAGTGTCAGAAGAACCAGAACAAATATGCAGAAGCACAGTGCTTGGTACAGCGTATACCCTTGGACAAATGACAGTTATTAAAGTGATTTTTAAAACAGTCCTTGCCTTGAGAGATTCACAGGCTAAGTAAGGAGAATCAGCCAAATATTAGATGAGTGATATAGGAGTTCAGAAGAAAGTAGTTTCAGTGAGTCCAGCTGTCCAAAAGGATTTTTTATTCAGCTTAAAAAAATTAATTCCAATATAGTTAACATACAGCATTATGTTAGTTTCAGGTATACAATATAGTGATTCAATAGTTCTAAACATTACTCAGTGTTCATGATAATAAGTGTAGTCTTAATCTCCATTATCTATTTTACCCATTCCCCCTCCCACCTCCTCTGTGGTTAGGATCTTCTAATTCACCACTTCCCCAGAAGTCCTCAAAAAACATGTTTTAAGTTTACTTATTTATTTTGAGAGTGAGAGAGAGCAAGAGTGGGGGAGAAGCAGGGACAGGGGGAGAAAGAGAGAGAGAGAGAGAGAGAGAGAGAATCCCAAATCCCAAGCAGGTTCTGTACTTTCAGCACAGAGCCAGCCATGTGAGGCCCAAACTCACAAACCATGAGATCATGACCTGAGCCAAAACCAAGAGTTGTTCGCTCAACCAACTGAGCCACCCAGGTGCCCAACCCCCCCAAAAAACACATTTATTAAAGGAGACCAGACTTGAGCTGAGTCTCAAAGGACTACTGGACCATAAATGGGGGAGAATAAGGAATATTCATTAAAAGGCAAGAAGAATGAAGGAGTGAAATTAAAAAGTGCATAGTGTGTTTTCAGAGGGTTTTTGTAAGGAGGTAGTAGTTGATAATGTTACAGACTACATTGGAAGGAGACTTTAATGACATCTTTCAAAGTTTGGAATTAAATTTAAAACCGTGGGAGAACCACTGAAGGCCTCTGAGTTGAGAGAAGAGAATGATATTACAGCATCAAATTAGAGTTTCAGAGCTGGAAGAACATTAGAAGTCACTTCATCCAAGCACTTCCTGTTATGGGGAATCAAATTTATCTGTGTGAAATGTAAAGGATGGGTTTGATGGATTAGAAATGGAGGCAAGGAGACTAGCTCTGGGACCACCACAGCAGTCTAGGCATGATGTGGGCTGGACCGGCACTCGGGGTGAAGAACCAGTCAAGGATGATGTCACTATTGGAACCCCAGGCAACAACAAGGAGAGCAGACGGTAGACTGCTGTGGGAAGACACTTACAGAGGGAGGAGTTCTGTGTTAGATGTGGAGCTTGAGATGACGTCTAGGAGGAAGGTGGTGGCTCTGGGAGGGCAGTCAAACCATTTGCATTCACTGGCGAGCATTCCTCCTCTCTCCAGGAAGCCATTCACTTCTTTGACTAAGAATGCATCTTTGTAAGTGGCTAACATGGGGCAAGCAACTAGATCAACTGAATCAGTGCTGCTGACCTGGAGTGAGAAGTGTGGCAGGCAGATCATTCTCACACCCAAAGACAATTTAAGATGAGGGTCAGATGTAGGGTGAGAGATGGATACTGGGAGTCATCTACAAAGAGGAAATAATAGCAACCATGGGAATAAATAAGAGCTCTGAAGAAGGGAACAAAAAGCAAGAATGCACTTTGGGGTACCCCTCTGTTTAGGAGGCAGGAAAGAAAATGGTGCCAATAAGTAAAACAGAGAAAGAAGTCAGGGATTAGTAAAGGATCCTTTCTGCCCCTTAGCTTACTCTTTCTAGCTATGTTCAGCATTTAGGAACTCAAATTCTGATATGGTCATCACAATTGAGTGCTGACTTAGTGGCAAAGCAAGGGAATGAAGGAATCTAGGTTGCTAGAGGCTGTCGTGCTCACATAGCTTGCACTGAGTACAGATTTCAGAACAGAGAAGGGAAGCCCGGAGATGGTTGATAGACTAGGGAAAATAAACAGGACTATGCAGCCTGCAGTCTGGGAGGAGGGTGAAGGGGGAGAGGTGGTGTAGAGGAGAAAAGGAAGGAGATTGTACTCACACAGGGAGTGCTGAGTGGATCAGCTCAGGGATCCATGCAGGGAACTGTCCCTGCATGGCTGCCCAAGAAGAAGGGCAGAAATAGTTCTAGAGTAGTTACTGGGCTGCTGTCTCTTTTTCCCAGAAGTTGAGCTATACCTTCTTAAACAGCTATGCCTTCTTTTGCAGAAGCCAAATTACCACTACGCCATTGAATTGAAATGATCCCAGTGGTTGAGGTTGCAATAATATTAGCTCTTTGAAGTTCTGTTTCATCCATATCTGTACTTTATTTTAGTAAATTTTAATCCCTTTTGGCTCTCTCTCTGCCACCCTGTCCACCAGCCTGGTCTCCCCACCTGCTACAGTTAATGTGAACTCAGAGAATTCAAACCGCATTTAGCCTGAATAAGAAAATAAACCTTCCACAATATACATATTATCCTAAGTGTGAACATAAGTAATGTAATAACGTAGGGATTGTATGTTGAGCTAAATTATCTACTATACTGCTCTGTTCCCTTGGTGAGGTAGCTGAGGGAGAGTGAGATGCTACTCTTAGGCTTTATTAACCTGCCAAATTTATTCTTTCTCCTGCATCCTTTTCAAATAATTATTAATGTTTAAAAAAATTGCATTGTTGGCTGAACTTTGAATTACATGCAGATTTTTTTTTCTTATATGCTGTTTATTTGATCTGTAAAATGGGACTATAGCAGTTACCTCCTTTGAAAAGTGACTATAGTGAACAATTTTATGATTAGATTTGAAAAGAGAAATTAGCTAATGTACAGACCAATCAGGGAGCAGATTCATACACAACTGCTGCTTTTCTACCACAGAAACTGAGATGGCTTGTAGGAGAGTGGGGGCAGGAGCCAGGGTTCTGAGCATTCAGTTAATGAAAATGCATGGTGTTCTTTTTTAAAAGATGCTTTAAAAACGATGATATATTAATCGTCATGACAAAATGTTTGAATCCACCATTTAAAGCTCTTTAACTTTTCTGCATCTTTCCACTCACGCCTCACTCCACCCCCTCCTGTACCACGCCTGGGTCACTCCCACGGACCTCTCTCTCCTCCCCTTGTGCCCAGTCCCTCTTTCATGCCACTTCCTTGCAGAAGACGCACCAGAGTGCCCTGCAGGTACAGCAGAAAGCTGAGGCTCTGCTCCAGGCCGGCCACTATGATGCCGACGCCATCCGGGAATGTGCCGAGAAGGTGGCCCTCCACTGGCAGCAGCTCATGCTGAAGATGGAAGACCGGCTCAAACTAGTCAATGCCTCTGTGGCATTTTATAAAACTTCTGAACAGGTGAGGGAGGAGGGGCTGTGGGGTTTCAGGGACTGATGTTGATGGAGTACTTTTTTTCCCCTTCGTACTATAAATCTGCAGTATCTCCCTTAACAAGAAGCTAGTCTTCTCAGCACTAACCTTTGAGAGTAGAATAATGATGTGGAAATATTACAGTTAGCTTCCTTATAATATTTTCTTTAGAGAAGTGAACCATGTGACTTGCTTCTTATAAATTTCTCAAGCTCATCAGACATAGGTGTCGAAGGAGAAATTAGGTGTATACTGAACACTAGATGTGAGGGGTGTATTGGTCAGCAATGGCTACAATTAGGCTGTATAACAAACTACCCATCAATTCAGTGCATAAAATGATCAGCATTTTGTTTTCAAGTATTTGAGTTCAGCTATCTTGGCTGAGCTTGGAAGAACTTGGCTCCAAGCTGCAGATTTGGTCTGTTCTCATGTCTCTCATCCTCCTTGACCACTAGCTATTTGAGGCACATTTATGGTGAAAATAAGGAGTTCAAGAGCCCAAAATCTACTGTGCAATTGCATCACAAGTCTCTACTTGTGTTACTGTTCTAACATCCTTTTGGCCAAAACAAGTCACAGGGCCAAGCCAACATCAATGAGGCAGTGAAGTATATGCCTCCTATGAAGGTCAGGAAAGCAGAGTGACAGTAATCTAATCTGTCACAGTCAGGCACTATGCCTGAAAAACAGTCAGCACTTTCACTCATGGGGCTCTCAGTTTGATGGAGAAAACAGTTCTCTGTCAGTGGCAGACCATGAGCCTAACTGATAGGATGGTGCAGCCATGGGAGAAAAGGCAGGAGATACATACAGCAGGACATTAAAGATGCAGACCCTTTACTGTTCCATCTGTAATGCAATATGCACAGGGCCGAGAGGATTTTTAAATGATTCAGGTGCCTTTAGGGAATTCTTTTCATGAAATAGAGCTTTAACATACAAGTAATTGGGGGACGCCTGGGTGGCTCAGTTATTTGAGCATCCAGCTCTTGATTTGGGCTCAGGTCATGATCCCAGCGGTCGTGGGAACAAGCCCCACACTGGGCTCCATGCTGAGTCTGGAGCCTGCTTGGAATTCTCTCTCTCTATCTCTCTCTGCCCCTCCCTCACTCTTTCTTGCTCTCTCTCTCAAAAATAATAATTTTAAAAAAGAAGTAATTTTATTCAGTGTAAAATACTTTCTTCTGAATTACTCCCTGGTAGAAATCAATCAGAGACATGTTGTCCTCTGGGTGACTTACAGGGGCCATGGGAAAGTCCATCTTGAAGCAAATATAAATGCGCGTCAGAGGCCCGTAGCCAGTGTTCCAGTTTCCACACCTTCTCTCACTTCTCCTTCCTGTTGGAGTAATGATGCTTTTGATGGTCACAGAATTGGGAGCAGCTGACTAGGATGGTTTATAGATTCAACACAATCCCAATCAAACCCCAGCAAGTTTTTTGTAAAAAAATGATATGCTGATTGCATATTTCCATTTATGTGGAAATACAAAGAGCAAAGGATAGCCAATCTTGAAAAGAAGAAAACAAAGTTGGGGGAGTTACATTACCTGATTTTAAGACTTACTCCAAAGCTACAGTGATCAAGACAGAATGATGTTGGTGTAAGAATAGACACAATGAAACAGAATAGAGATTCCAGAAGTATACCCACAAATATACAGTCAGTTCATTTTTGACGCAACAATTCAAAAGCAAAGGAAAATCTTTTCAACAAGTGATGCTGGACAACTGAATATAGGTATCCCCTGCTATCTGAATATAGAGCATTCCTATGAAAACTTTTGTAAGCTGAAGTCAGATGTAAAGCAAAGAAGCAATGACCATTAATTTATATGGAAAAAAAATTTTAACTTTCCCAGACCCAAAAAATAACCTCTTGAAGGCCTTTCTGAAACCTTAGGACACATCCTGCTAACAGATACACAGAATAAATCAAGATAAAGCACAGATACTCACAGACACAGTCGGGATCTGTGGCAGCTGGATGCTGAGAGGCTGAGTGTGGTTCCCGGGGAAGGAGGTTGGGGGGCCATCCTCACTGCTCAGGTGCACGATGCCTCTGTCACAGCTTCCTGCAGAACAAATGCTGACTTTTTTCATAAAACAGAAAACCCTCCTTGTGTTTCTTTCAGTTAGTAAAAACAGGTACTAACGTAGGTCTTTCATAAACGTGAAGTGGTAGCGTGTGCTTGTGACAAGCAGGAAATACCTGTATCCAGATTTTTTTTTTTTAATGAGCTTTAATTCCCATCTAGTATCCTACACCACTTTTAGTTTTTAATGGCTCAAGATGCTGAAGGGGACAAAGTACTACATTAAGGAGTCAGGAAATTTGACCCTGAACTGACCTTGCCAGAGGTCACCTTACCTCTCTGGATTTCTGTTTCTTTACCTGTTAAACTAAAGGATTCATGCTTGCTAAACTTTTCATTTCCTCTAGCTCCCAACTTGATTTTTAGCTCAATACTATCATGGGACAGGCCTTAAGTACTCTTCAAGTTTTTTGCCTGTCTGTAATCCATTTTCTCTCAAGACACGGGCCTTCCTGCACATGTTCACGCATTGCAGGAGAGGTGTGTGGTGCTGGAGGAGGCAGAATTCAGGGACACACCTTCTCGTGGCATGAGGAGCATGTTGGCCATGAGAGTCATCTGCCTGGAACATCTTTCAGCTCAGTTCGTCACTCAGTTAACATCCTATCCAGTACCACACTCTTCAGGCAAAGGGGACCCAGGATAGTTGTAGCCATTCTCCCTGCTGTCATGGCCAAGCTTTCAAAACCCAGTAAAAGAAAGTATAGGAATACGAGTTTCTATTTCCTTCACCCTTCCCTATTTCCTGACACAAGGCTGCCCTAGGTCCCCTCCTGTTGCACCCAACCTGACTTCCATCCAAGTCCCATTTAAAACACTTCTGCTTTTAGAGAATAGCCTCTTAGCACTTTGAGAACCACTGTCTTTTAAGTTAACCCGAATTTGTTATCCTCCGAAGGAAATGCACATTTTTTTAATCATGCATCTTTCTATTTATTTATTTTTTTAACCACAATGCTATAAATCTAGAAGTCAATCACAAGAAAAACTGTATGGACCACAACTAAATGGAGGTTAAATAACAGGAAATACACATTTTCCAATAGAAGGCCTGAAGTTATCATTGGCTTATGATAGTAGCTCAAGATGTTTTTGCTGGGATATGAAAGAAAACACTCACTTAGGACCCATAAATCCCGCAACACAGGCCCACTTCCTCCTTTATTTCTGTTTGGGGCTACTTCCTGTAGGGCAAGGACAGATGGTTGGGCAACCCTAGTATTTTCTCTAAACTTCATTTTCCTCCTCTGACACATTCACAGAGTCCTCATGAGGTTCCAGCAATAGAATATATAAAGAACACTTTGAACACCCCCCCACCACCAAATTACTAGTCTTTCTTCCTTTCTTGCTCTGTATACTCTCCCTAAGTGATGTCATCAACCCCATAGCATCAGCCTTAAGCCAACGACCGTCAGAGATGATTCCAAGTCTCCTAAGTTCCACTTGGGAAACTTCCTGGACTCTTAGACGTCGCAGGGGGCACTGCATGTTCTACATCTGCAAACTGAACTTGAAATAAAACGTGTCACTTGTGCAGGGCTCTGTCAGCTGAAAGTGCTCAGAAAATCCTTCCTGACCAATTCATCTATGGAACCTTTCCTCCTTCATTCATTAGGTCTGTAGTGTTCTGGAGAGTTTAGAGCAAGAATACCGGAGAGATGAGGACTGGTGTGGTGGACGAGACAAACTAGGACCAGCAGCAGAGATGGACCATGTCATCCCACTTATCAGTAAACATTTGGAACAAAAGGAGGCCTTTCTTAAGGTGAGAGCGCATTGTCATCCGTGGACTGGGACATTAGCCTTGCTCTTTCATCTCTGTTCTGTCTCTGTCGCACACACAGGCATCATCATATGGGCTTTCCATCCCCCTGTTTTTCCTCACTTCTTATCTACATGGAGGTATTTGTAGAGAAGATAAAAGAAGATACTGGCTGTTTAGTTTGAAAGGTTGAAAAGTTATACTTCAAATATTATTTATTTCAGCACTTTCTGGATGACTAGGCAGTTATTATATACCATTACTACTGGTACCATGATCGAATATCATGACATCCCATTGATGTTGTTAATTGAGAAAAATACGTAGTTTCACCAAATGATATTTGGTTTGTAAAAATATTTTTAATTGAAATATATAAGCCTAGGGGCACCTGGCTGGCTCAGTCAGTAGAGCATGTGACTCTTGATTTTGGGGTTGTGAGTTTGAGCCCCCACGTTGGGTGCAGAGACTACTTAAAAAATATTAAAAAAGAAAGAATATGTAAGCCCAGTTATAAATCAGTATTAAAGTAAATAATACATCATACATGGATGATGTAAAATTTAGGGCAAGAATTAAATACACCTTATTTATCAATTTAACAATTATCAATAACCAATGGAAATAACACCACTTATTTATCCTGTTGCATGAAGAGAAAAATACCTCATTTTGTGTGTTCTGTTTTTGATAGAGCCCTGGTTTCTCAGGGAGAAAGCACAGTCCTGCTCTGAGCAGGCTTTTAGCTGATGTGGAAAATCCTAGTAAGCCTCTTTCTTCTAGCCTTTGATCTTCTTTCTGCCAGAGTCGTCTGTGTTAAAACTTATCTAAAGGCTCTGTTTACTCTCAAATTTCTTGCTTTCATGTTCTGCTTCCTTTCAGGTTTCTGAAAGTACAAAGAGAATTTTTATACTCTGACATGTTGCTACTGCTTTTCTATAATTCTGTAATTAACTGACTTTCTTTTATTAGAGATTTTTTCTACTTGACCACCTCTTTGAATTTTACATCTTTTTCCCTCTCTTTTTCTCTAAGATGGCTTCTCCCTGCCTTCGTCCTAGCTACCAGGCACCTGCACCTGCATTCAGTCGGAACGCTTAGTAACCAGCTCTTACTAATAAGATTAAATAAAAAGTCTCCTATACAGGGCTTCAGAGATTTTAAAAGTCTTTTCTACTATAAAAGCTTAAAACAATAACTTAAGTGGAGCATATCAAAGAATTTTTTAAAAGGTATAAAGATATTCATAAAATTGCATGTTTCTTTCAAAGACTGAAATAAGAAAATATTTTCCATATGTGCCTAAAATCATAGTTGAGAAACTCCCATTTTCTCTCCATTTATCTGTATTAGCTGATCTATGTTGTGTACTTTAGCTTTGGACCACCATCCAGCTGTTAAATTCATGGACCTCGTGGTGGATAGACTCACCAACAGTCTTTTACCGGAGCTTCCAGAAACCATTGCTGCTAATGCAAAATTTAAAATAATTTTTTACAATGTAATTTGTAGAATCAGTTGCTAAATATAAAAAGGTGTCAAAATTTGACAGTTTTGCTTAGAGATAATATTGAAAACTGTAGATTAAAAATTAGTGGGCTTTTGGGGTACCTGGGTGGCTCAGCCAGTTGAGAGTCTGACTCTTGGTTTCGGCTTAGGTCATGATCTCACAGTTTGTGAGTTCAAGCCCCACATCAGGCTCTGTGCTGACAACACAGGGCCTGCCTGTGGTTCTCTCTTTTCCCTTCCCCTGCTCGCTCACTCTCTCTCTCAAAATAAATAAACTTAAATATCATGTAGTATAGTCCCTCTTATCCAGGGGGGAAATGTTCCAAAACCCCCAGTGGATGTCTGAACCTGTATACACTATGCTTTTCCCTATGCGTATACACCTATGATAACATTTATAAATTAGGCACTGTAAGAGTTAAACAACAATGACTGATAATTAATAGAACAATTATAACAGTTTGCAGTAATAAAAGTTATGTGAGTGTGGTCTTTCAAAATACCTCACTGGACTATACTTCCCCTTCTCGTAATGGTGTGAGATGATAAAATGCCTGCGAGATGAGTGGAGTAAGGTGGATGACGCTGGCACTATGATGTGGAGATAGGCTACTATGACCTTCTGGAGATCCATCAGAAGGAGGACCACCTGCTTCTGGACCACAGTTGACTTCGGGTGACTGACACTGCAGAGATGGACACTGTAGATAAGGGGGCGCTGCTGTATTACTTATGCAGCAGAAAAAAAACAAAACAAAACTGTTCTTTAAAGAAATTCAGAAATTCTTTGGCCTTGAGAGAACCTAGGAATAATCTGTCAGTAGTCCTAGATTCTAGCCCTTACCTGCTTCATGGTTCCTGCCCGTTCTAGCCTGGGTCTCCTCTATGGGGACAAGGAGGATGTGACCTGTCCTCTCTCCCATGCACAGCTAATGCAAATTGTCAAGAGAGTGGTGTCATGGCTCTTAGTCCCGTGTGTAGATCCATATGTCCCAGCAATAGGATATTAGTGTCAGTAAGGTGGACGTCGATTTTTATGAACTCTTAAGTTTTATTTTTATGTGAGTAATTTGTATTTGGATGTGGAATGTATGGTTAATAGTTTTGTTTACCAAATTTGCTGTCTCAAATCTAAATTAGACTAATGTTAAAGTGACTTCCCCCCGTTGTCATATAAAAGGCATTCTGGTGGCAGAAGAAAACCAGCCTGAGACGGTAACTATGACATTAGTAATACTGAATCAACATACCGGGAGTCAAGGAATGACTGATTTCTGATTTTGAGCTGGGATGGAAAGAGGAGAGACCCAGGGTGTGATTCTTTCCTCCACAAAAGAGTCAGCCTCCTGCATTGGTACCGGAGTGTCTGTGAACTGGAAGTGGCCTCCATGGCTCTGCTTCCCCAGGGCTCCAGAAACCTCACCGCCAGCACCCTTCTTAAGTGTCTTAGACCCCATGCCCCTGCTGGGGTCCTCATACCTTTGTCTCTCTCAGGCCTGTACCCTGGCACGGCGGAACGCTGAAGTGTTTCTCAAGTACATCCACAGGAACAACGTCAGCATGCCCAGTGCCGCCAGCCACACGCGGGGACCTGAGCAGCAAGTGAAAGGTCAGTGTGGGGGCTCCAGCTGCGAGCCACATCAGCAGCACCGACCGCCGGCTGTGTACCTGGTCTTTATGCAATCTCAGATTTCCTGATTCTTCTCCTTGGATAAGAAAAAGGTTGATGTGGGATATGGCATGGGCAGAGACGATTCCTGGGCAAGTTCTAAACATGCATCGGGATTTGGAATGGGAAAATGAAGATATAATTTCCTTGGCATTTTTTCATTTATCTTGATCTAGAACAACACTTAACAGAATCTTATGAAGTAAAAGAAATGATCTATATCTACGCTGTGAGTATAGTAGCCACTAGTCACATGGGCTACTGAGCACTTGAAATGTGGCTAATGCAACTGAGGAATTAAATTTTTCCTTTTATTGAATATTAATTAACTTAAATTTAAATAGCCAGATGTGGCTAACATATATTGAAGCACATAAGACTAAGGTATCTTAGGGCCCAGAAAAAAGACAGAGACTAAGAAGCATAAAACCAAGTTCTAATCCTGGCTTTATGACTTATTGTATAAGCTTTTACAATTTCAGTTACTTATTTATATTTTATTTTATTTTGTTTTGTTTTGTTTTGTTTTAGAATGAGAGAGTGCGAGTGAACTAGGGGCAGAGAGAGAGAGAGAGAGAGGGAGAAAGAGAGAGAATCCCATGAGGGACAGAGAGAGAGGGAGAGAGATTGAATTCCAAAGTGGGCCTTGAGCTCGCTTGATGCAGGGCTTGAACTCACCAAACGTGAGATCATGACCTGAGCCGAAGTCGGATGCTTACCCAACTTGAACCACGCCGGGTCTCCGTTTTCATATTTTAAAATGGAGGGTGTCTGAACTCTTGCTCCTCAGAATGTGGTCCCCAGACCAGCAGCACTGGTGTCACCTGGGCACATGTGAGTAGCACAGACTCTCAGGCCCTGCCTAGACCTACTGAGTGGGAAGCTTTGTTTTGGCAAGAGCTCTTCTACCCGCACCCAAGCAGACAATTTGTGTGCACATAAAAGTTAGATAAGTACTGATCTAGATAATCTTTAATATCTCTCTGAATTCTATGAAATCTACAATTGTAGGAACAAATCAGTAACCTTTAGTAATTGCTTATCAGGTAACCACATTCAGCTTAAATGATTATCATTGGTATCACTGATGCTGGGCCATGCAGAAATTCACCTGCGAGTTGGTGAAGAATTTAACAAGAGTCATCCTGACACAGCAGAGGACTACAAGCCTGGAGACGGATGCTAGGGAGGGAGCTGAAAGTGACCTGAATGAGGGGTGGGGACAGGCTGAGGGCTGAGGAATGGGTGGTGCTGATCTGCAGTAGGTAGGGCCTCCTTCCCTGGTCAGAGAGCTCAAGAGATGGGAAGATCAGAGGCCAGTGGGAAGAATTAAGTTTAGGAATAAAATTTGCTACAGAGAAGAAGAAATAGATCCTTTTCCAGATGTGTTCCCTCTTTGAGGTCAGAGGACCTGGGGGTGCTTGGCGTTATGTCCCCCTGTCCTTCCTGCACATTGCAGTGCAAGCAGCAGTCTGGGTGAGGCCAACTGCCTGCTGAGAGAGCACGTGCCCCTCCCCCCACCTCACGGAACCAGGAGTGGCAGGCACCCAGAATGAGCAGGGTATGCTGGGGATGAGGGCAGGTTGTTGTGTCCATAGGAAAGCTTTCCAGAAGGGGGAGAAATGAAATCTGAAACTCTAGGGGTTTTGCCTGATCAGGGTTGATTCTCTTAACTACCGCAGACAATTCTGCAGTGAGCATAACGAGGATTAGAAGGCAAAAAGATGAAAGTAAACACAGGTTCTTACTTGTCTTTGCCCAATTGAAGCTTCTACCTAAGCAGGGACCTACAATTTCTCCTATAGCCATTTCCTTTCACCCTGCTGCCTGGACCCAAGGCCAGGACCACTTAAGTTTTTGTTACGGGTGCAATTATTACGGCATAACAAGCAAAAATTCAGTGACATATGACTGTAAGCATTTGTTGTTCAGGTGACTGTGTGTTGGCTGGGGACCAGCTGTCTTGGCTGGGCTCAGCAGTGCAGCTTTGTTTCACGCTCCAAGTCTTGGCTGGCTCGGTGCCTTTGCTGTAGGTTGGGTTCTTGCCTGTTCCCACATGTATTAATTTTGGACCCCAGATGAGGGAGAAATGGCTTCCCGGGAAATCTCCTTACAGTGGTGATGGCAAGGCCATGTGCAAAAGCATGCCAAGTTCCTGTTTGTATAACATCTGTTAACAACACAGTTGCCACACCAGGTCACACGGCTGAGCCCTCAGGCAGGGCACTTTGTCTCTTTGGGGAGGAACTAAAAAGTTGCATAATAAAGACATACATATAGGGATTGGTGACCTATAAAATTTCTCAGCCTAAAGGAAGAGAGACAGATTTTCCAGGAGGATGCAGTACAAGTTCAAAGTACAAGCACTGTGATTTTGTTGTGCCCTTTTTTATAAAGCACACTTCTTAGTCCCTCTAACCCAGAGGACCAAGGTGGCTCTGAGGTCAAACATTCCTATCTGAATAACCCTGGACAAGTTGCTTAGCCTCTCTGAACCTCCCTTACTTCATCTGTAAATGGAGGTATTAATGGTATGTGCATTGCAGAGTATTATGAGAATATGTGCTTGCTACCTAGCGAGTGCTTAATAAATACTAATTTTTCATATTAACATTATTGTGTATTTTATTAGTATCTAACAGAGTTAGCAGGAAGCAGGAGGCAGACATAATACAAAGTAAATGTGAGTACTTTGAGCATAGAGGACACTATTAAAACACATAGGAAATTTAGGCATGTAGCCAGCTGCTGCTGGAATGACAGGAGGAGGGAGGGACATGACATGGACAAACACCTGCCATGGCCTATCGTGGTGCCACATGCCTGGTGCATGTCCTCTCACTTGACATCTTTAGAGGCAACATGAGAAAAGCGTTCACCTTTTCTTAGCATGGAAATTTGGACCTAGGAGTGTGTTTCCAGGTAGACATGATTCCAACACAACTTCCCTATGCCCATGACTTCAAGGCTTTGCTGTGTGTGCATAGCTGCTTGTACAGGGCAGAGCGTGTGGCTCAGGACATGGGTTATCTATGCAGTTATATTGTTCCTCATGCTGTTATCCCTTTCCTGCCCTCTCCCAGCACTTCAAAGTCCCCTAGCTCTCCACAGGCTCCAGGGGCCTACTGAGTTAGTTATTATTTTAAGATCTGACACCTCCCAAGGTCCCTTACCATCAAGGACTGGCTTTGGTATGAAGAGAATCAGGGTCACTTTTAAGTTACCCTGGGGTAACTGGGCCTGGATTAGGCCACATAGGGAGACTTGCAAGTCACAGTTACCTGGCCCCGGGGCTGTGCAGATTTGCTCAGGGCCCTCCCGAAGCAGTGCTCCTCTCCTCTGCCCCACAGCCATCTTGAGTGAGCTCTTACAGAGGGAGAATCGTGTCCTGCACTTCTGGACCTTGAAGAAGCGGCGGTTAGACCAGTGCCAGCAATATGTGGTGTTTGAGCGCAGCGCTAAGCAGGTATGTCCGCAGCTTGACCTGGCTTTGCCTCACTCCTGGGGACTGGGCGGGTACCCAGATGACCACAGCACAGGACAGCCCAGGGGAGGGTCACAGCAGCAGGCAGAGTAGAGATGGGAGGCGGTGCTATTTAGAGGAAGGAGAGCAGACTGTCACTTAGCAGTCCTTCAGCCTTTACCCGTACTCTACCAGGAGTTGGGAGACGATACTGGGGTCAGATTGCCTCTAAGAGTTCATAGATGATGCTGGGCCTGGCCTAGAAGAGAGGATGAGACACTGTCTAACTGGTAGGATGCTCCAAGTCTAACGGGAGAGGGCTCAGTCCTAAAACCAGCTTCCAAGCTACATACTGACCAACCAAATGGTGCCAGCATTTCCTGGGTCCATCACACCGTCCCAGTCAGTGTAACAATGCATATTTTCCAATCGACATCTGACTTTTAGGGGACTGGGTGGGTTGTTTCCTCCTGTAGGCACTGGACTGGATACAAGAAACTGGTGAATATTACCTCTCAACACATACCTCCCCCGGAGAGACCACAGAGGAGACTCAGGAACTGCTGAAAGAGTATGGGGAATTCAGGGTGCCCGCCAAGGTAGGAAGCAATCCGGAGCCCTCCCCACGTCTACCCAGCACTCCCCAATCTGGCCAGTTTCACATTACAGAAGGGAGGGCAGCCTCAGTGCACAGAAATGTTGACCACAGTGGCAAGCGGTGGGGAGGGGAGAGCAGGGAGCACGGGTAGGATGATCTCCATTGAAACCTGAATACCCGAAGAATCGCAGCTGCTGGATGGAGCATCTGTGTGGAGCATCTGTATGGGGGGAACCAGCTCCTATACACTGTGCTCCCACACACTCATCTGCATGCTGCAGGTGTAGACTCTGCTGGATTCTTTCAGACCAAATAAGGCGAGGGGACAGATTCATATGAAAGGCACACTGCATGTGTGAACATCTGCACCTATCCACACATTCTTGATGTTTGAATGGTTTGGGAAGTCTACCTATATAGGCCAATGACTATGGATGGGTTCACAAACCAGGTGAGTTTCTTATTTCCTGAACTAACTGCTTCCATCTGGCCTCAGACCTGCCAGCGAGCCAGGCTGGGGGCTCTGGAGAGCAAAACGTGCACTGGTGCACACAGCGCACACCGTCACACCCCCATTCACACTGAAGCAGGAAGTGCTATTGTAGGAGGAAATCTGTTTTCACAGTCAGGATTTGATCTGAGGACCCTTGGGTTTGAATGAAAATCTCCTCTGTCTCAGTTCCCTCTTTGTAGCATCCCTGTGCCCCACGCCGGGCTCCCTGCCATAGGGGAGGCTGTCTTGGCACCACTTCCACACACGGCAGGTGCTCTTCCCAAGATGAGAGCCGCTTTTGTGGGAGGTCACGATGGGGGGAACTTACGGGTACCCATCCTCCCCAGAGATCCCCGTGAAGGCACGTTTCCCCTAGTTTTCTGTCACAAAATAGGGCCCTTAGCCTCATTCCGGAACTGATCCTCCACAAGTGGTTATTCACTTTGAATTCTACACTATGAACTTCTGATACTGGCAAACGTGTCCCTGCAGTCCTGTGAGCTGCGGGGCCCTTTCATCCAATGTGAAAAGCTGTCAGTTCAGATAAGAGACTCATTTCAGTACCAGCGAGAGCCGACAGCACTAGGAAGGTGATGGATGCACAGAACTCTTCAAATCCAAATGAAAATAGCTTTTGAATGACCTATACTTTGTGTCTATCTGCCCCTCTCCAAATAACGAACCATTAACAAGCAGAATGGTATCAGATCCACTGGTGCACCCATCCATATCAAATGGGTGGCCATAGATATCCAGAACTTCTTAGGACTGGAATCTCTTCATAACCTAAGTGGAAATGTAGAGAATTGTCTAGTCAACTTAACGTCTTCTTCCTTAAAATCTTCTTCCTCTCTTTCTCCTCTTTTCCATTCATATTTGTAACCACCCTAACCGGGTTCCATGCTTTCAGCCTCTCCTTCCTTCCCATCCATCCTGCTCATCATTGATGTTCATCTTTGAAACACTGGGCGGGTCATATTTCCACCCAGTCCAAGAACTTCAGTGACTCGTCAGTGCCTTTAGGTTAACAGCCTCCACAACAGCACCACCTCACTTCCCCAGTTTTATCTTCATTATTCTTTTATGCAAATTTCATGCTCCAGCTGAATGAATATATTTTCTTACCCTCTGAGAGATGCATCATATGCTTTCTTACCTCCATAGCTTTTCTATACTATTTTTCTGCCTAGAATATTATTTTCTTCCTTCTAGTTTGTACTTTTTAAAAAGAACCCACCTTTCACTGGAGTGCCTCCTCCTCTCTGATCCTGCAGACATGCCGGGATGTGATCTGGCCCATCCCTGCGTTCCAGCCACTGTTGTCTGTATAACCTGTGAGGGACCTGCCTTGAACCATCTTGTTGGCCAGTTCTGTGCAAAGTATCATCTCGTGTCTGAGCTAGCAAGGTCCCAAAGGATAAGAGCCACACTTTGTTTACCTGCCTGACTGAATCATGCATCAAAGGGAGGCTGCAAATATTTGTGAACACAGGGAAAAAAAGAAGTTTGGTAGATCCAATGACTCCCTACTCCAAATCTATATTTAATATGATTCTATTACTTAACTCTCTCTGGTCTCTCTCCCTCCTAACTTAACTCTTTCCATACTGGAGTTTCATTTTCCCATCTATCATGTTCTAAGTCTCCAGACCATTTATTATTAGGATATCTACAGGGTAGCAAATCCAGTTGAAGAGCTTCTGATAAAAGGCAACAGCCTCCTGTTCCTCCCCAGTCGCACTTGCCAGAGGCAAACCTCCTTTAACTAACTAGCTTTGATTTTAATCTTTATTACCAGTAAAGTGAATTTGAAGTGGAAACCAAATTGACCTCAAGCCACAAGAGAGAAAATAAGATGGCCCTCACGACTAAACAGGGCAATAGAGCATACTGAGTAGATCAAATTATTATACTCTGCTCCAAAGAAACAGAACAAGTAGAAGAAACATTGAATATAAAAAGATACTTTCTATATAGCACTCCACAAGTATAAGAATAAAAATAAGATAAAGACAATTCGGTGGGGATAACAGGATAAGAAAATATTTCTTATTATAGTAGGCTATAGAAAATCCAGTTAGAAGAATACATGAGATATTTTCCTATTGTGGGTTTCCAAATTTATAAGGGGTCAAAGCACATGATAACAGGAAAGGTTAATCATTTTGGCAGCTGAAAGAAATCTATTTCTTCCAATAGCAAAAAAATTTTTTAGATTCTTTGGTTTTTCATTTTTTACAAATGAGTGGATTTTGTGTATTCACAAGGTTGTGCCACCATTGCCACTATCTAGTTCCAGAACCTTTTCCTTACCCTCAAAACAAACTCCATACCCATTAGCAATGACTCCCCATTCCTTCCTCTCCTCAGCTCCTGGAACCACTATTTCATTTTCTGTCTTCATGAATGTGCCTATTCTGGAAATTTCATATAAACAGAATCATGGAATCCTGTAATATGTGGCCTTTTGTGTCTGGCTTTTTTCTTACATAATGTTTTCAAGGGTTCATTCATGTTGTGGCATGTATTCGTACTTCATTCCTTTGTATGACCGAATAATACCCCATCATACAGATATGCCACATTGGCTTTATCCATTCATCAGTTGATGGACATTTGGGTTGTTTTCTGTTTTGGGCTACTATGAATAATGAATATTTGAACACAAGCCTTTGTATAAACATCACTTTTCAGTTCTCCTAGGTATATACCTAGGAGTGGAATGGCTGAGGCCTGTAGTGACTCTATGTTTACCTTTTTGAGGAGCTGCCCAAATGTTTTCCAAAGTGGCTGTGCCATTTTACATCCCCACTGGTGGTGTATAAGAGTTGCGACTTCTCCACCTCCCCTCCAACACTTGTTATCATTCATCTTTTTAATATAGCCATCCTGGAAGGCATGGGGCATCTGATTAACATCTCCCACTGAGTACTGATGTTAACAAAACACTTCTTTAAACTGGTAATTTTATCTCTGAAAGTGAAAGAAGCTATGAGAGAACTTGGACTTAATTCTTCTTAACAAAAGAAAATTAAATGGTAACAAGAGTGCCTGGCGCCTTAGCTGAACTAAATTAAGTAATTCAGGAATTAAGGCTGTGGGAAGGGGACACTGTGCTTGTCAACAGGTGCTTTACACTGAAAAAAGTAGGATCTGAACAGTTCAGATAAAAGATAAAAGATGAGCCTGATTCTGTTTCTGAGACTCATACGAGGATATAGTTTACATGAAATAGACATTTTTGAAAGTTTTAGTTTCTCACATATAGCAACAAACTCTTCCCTGTGGAATGAATATGAAGATATATCTCAAGAAAAGATAAGAAGGCTATTATATTAATACTATAATATTAAGAAGGCTAAATCTTAATAACTTAATGAAATGTGCAAAAGACACCAAAAGGGCTTTTTAAAAACTATATTCATAATAGGGCTCACCGATTAGAGAAAGATGGCATAATATTAACTAATCAAAGAAAGGAAAGAAGATAAAGGGGGGAAAAGAAAAAAGAACTATTGACTCTTTCATTTTCACCTCAGACTTTTGTAGCAGATTACATAGAATTCAAAATAGAAAGAATGAAACATATATTAGAGGACCCACAAAGCCCAGGATAAGTGAGATATCCATTCTAAATTTCCAGGTCCGAATGAATTATGTTCCCTAAAGGCTTCATGGCTCATACTCCTGACCCTACCATTCAATAGGTTCTGCAGACTAACCCCCATTTTATCAGTCTATAGAAGTTACTCTGTTTTGGTGGCACAATTGGGGTTTCAAACTGGCTTGAGCTATGAAAGGGAAAAGATATTGTATGGCTGTATGCAGAAATGAAGATAGAAGCCATGGCTAGGCCTCCCAGGAGTGCAAGAAAATCTGAATGACTCAGCTGTATGGGCAGAACAAGAAATGTGGCATAGTCTCACCTCTGGGTACAAACACTGGGCTGTCAGCCTACACCAGGGGCCATACTAGCAGCCACACTGTCTTGTCATCTCATTACAGGGGGATCAGGAATACATTATCACCACTACTATGATTCAGCTTGTCTTTCTCTGCTCATGTCTGCTGTCTGTGTTTTCAGTTATACTCTGCAGCCATCTACCCAGTTCCCCATGCAGTCCAAATCCTTAGAAAAACAACTGGGGCCAGAACACCACACAAGAAGTCAGTGGCTTCATACTGATGGGCCACACCAATGAGACACATTTTTACCTCTGATCTCATCAGGTGTCCAAGCATGTGGTAGGTCACATGGTGTCACCATAGTCACTCATGTGTAAGAAATCATTTCAGACTATTCCAAGTACGTGCTATGGGCATGGTTGTGGTCCAGTGTATGGGTCAAATTTTTCATCTAATTCTCCCCACTATAAACCCTCAACTCTTGCTGGTGAAGCCTCACTTACCTCCAAACACAATATTTACTCACTAATTCATTTATTCAACATTTATCGTATGCCTACTATTTTCTAGACACTGGAGATACAAATGAATAAATGTAACACTTATCTTAGAGAAGTGTATGGTCTAATGAAGGAGACACATAAGTGACTCAGAGTGATAGGTGCTGAAGTCAAGGTACACATATAGATTGCTGCAGGGACAGGGGAAAGGGCATCCCCCATCAGCTGGTAAGGAAGAGAGGAGATGAAAGAGGGCCACTGGATGGAAGCAGGGATGAGTGGGAACCACGCATCACAGCAGGAAAGACATGTGAGGTCAGCGTGACTGGTGTTTAGGGGCCATGGAGAGCCTGGAGGCAGTCACAAAGGTAGGTGAGAACTCATGGGGAGGCCTTGTCTACATGGCCCAATTTACTGTCCATTTGCTCCCCCAGGTCTATACATACCTGGGATACTCTTGGTCACAAGCCATTCTCCCTCCCTGTTGCATCTGAATCACAGTTTCCAGGTTTCAGGATGCCATTTCCTGTGATGGGGCTGCCTGTAGGGCTGCTGCCACCAGATGGCCATGAAAGTCCCATTTCGTGCTGAAGTCTTACTGAGAGAATAGATAAATAAAAATAAGTAAGTGCTTTCAAGAGTTTTACATAAAGATCTCTTGATTATAGCTGCAAAAAATTAATCTCTGCTTTAAATAAATAGGAAACCATATAAGAATTGTTTTCAGAAGGGGAAAAAGACACCCTAAATGCAGTAAGATAGAAGTCCTTAGGATACCAGGGATCTTTTCGTAACCAGTTCCTGGTGCTATCATTCTTTGCCTTATCGTGGCTAAGGAGATGCTTCTCCTATCCTCATACCCACCTTCCTTCCTTCACTCCAAAGCTTTTTGGAGCCCTTGTCTCCCAACCTGGGTACCAGCTTATTGTCCTGAGATAAGAGAGGCTCAGACATGTGAGTTGCTGAAGAGCTGGAGTCCACATCTCTCTGGGCTTGCTTGCCTTTCTGGCCAGAAGCAGTCCCTTTCTGGGGTTTCTTGAGAGGGTCACTCTCTTGTGGGAGGTCTGTATGAGCCTGGAAAAGGCTGGGGATGAGGGTGGAATAAAGAAAGGCTCTTCTGTCTGTTCTACTGTTACTCCAGAAGTATTTTACCTCAGTTATCTAGATTTTAGCATGATCTAACTCTTGGACCTACTCTCCCCCCGTCCGAAAGATAATCTTCTCAGAATATTATTTCAACATTCTTTACTTTTTCTTAAAATTAATCCAGCTTTCCTGATTTTGGAGTTTCAAAACCCAACCTTAGGATAAAAGATGAGCAAATGTTTTCTTCTTTGTACATCTCTTCTGTTTCCATATCTTACCGACATAATCCTACCTTCCCCTGAGACCTTTCCTGCCCATGCCAGCCCACCTTCATTTTCTCCTGTTTTACAATTCCTGCAGTGTTAACTCTACATACTTCTCATGTCGACATTCAGTTACAAAATGCCCCAAGTTATTTAACCACTCTGCAGGACAATCTTATCCACTCTAAAGATATAGACTGTTTAGGGGGAATGAGTATCTTTTTCTCTTCTTTTATTTACCACCCCCCCCCAAGCCTGTCCCCACAGCCCTTCGCACAGTGGTGTGAACAGAGTAGATGTTGAACAAACTCTTGCTAGAAATGAAATTAATCCAATACACATCAGAACTCTACCTTACTTAGCCTTATAGTAGATGCTGGCTTCATTAACTCTAATCTCTGTCTCTGTCTCTGTCTCTCTCAAGATCCTGGTAGTGAAAGGGACAGACTTTACTCTTAAATATGTTGGATTTCTTTAGATCCTGGCATGTGCCGACTTACCTGTTGACAAAGCCCACTTCAGGCCAATACAATGAAGGGAGAGAACTAGACACTGTGGTCCAAAGGCAAACAGGCTGTGTCACTCACAGGTGGTATGAACTTGGACAAGCCCTAAGCCTCTCTAAGCCTCAGTTTTTTCATCTGTGATTCAAAGAGACCCACACCACCTCCTTCCATCCACCATTTAGAGATGCTTTAAGACTCAAATGGATATCACATGTGACTTTAACCTATTCTGTGAACTGATAAATATGTTAATGTGTAAGATTCTTACAGTAGTCATGATGGCTAACATGTTTTGCTTCCTGAGCTCTTAACGTGAGCAGTATGTTCCAGGCACTGTTCTGAGCATTCTACATTGTCATTTCATGAAATGCTCACAACAAACTATGATGTAGGATTATTATGATCCCTATTTTGCAGATAAAGGAACTGAGGCACAGAGGATTTAACTAATTTGTTCAAGATCTCCCAACTAGTAAGTGACAGCTGGGCTATAAACCCAGGCAGACAATGAGGATCTGTGGCTGCTGTGCAGGAAAGAGGGATGGGAGTGAAGGACCATGAGAGTAAATGTAATCTAGTAATTTAAGACCATCTTTTGGGACAGCAAACAAAGGAGAAGGTGAAGCTTCTGATTCAACTGGCCGATAGCTTTGTGGAAAAAGGCCATATACATGCCACAGAGATCAGAAAATGGGTGACCACAGTGGACAAGCATTACAGAGATTTCTCCTTGAGGATGGGAAAGTACCGGTACTCCCTGGAGAAAGCCCTCGGTGTCAACACAGAGGTAGGTATAGGGGTTGCTTAGCCGGGACATCTTCCCTTCTCATCCCTCTCTGTGCTGCTGCTCTTATTACCATGGAAGGAAGTGAGCTGTCCAGAGCAGTCTTTCTGAGCTATTGACCCCTAGAACACTTAACTTGTGTGGTTTTTCTAGTGGAAGGGATGGATCTTGGTGAACCACTGGCCTCAGCCCCTCATGATTAGTACTATATAGCAAAATTGGCTGACCAGGAGTGGAGCCGTGGCTACAGAACAGAATTTTTCTATGTGCAGAGTTAACTGTTGCCTTTGAGGATTAAACCCTTTACCTTGGCTTCATCAGTACCATCTTTGCCCCAATTATGTTAATCAGCAAATGTTAGGGTCCCGAGTATGTACCATAGTGCTCTTTCAAGAATAAGGGATGTGGTGTGCAAAGGCTATTTGACATTTCAACTGAAAAGAGATACTATTTGCCATGAATCAAAGGAAGACTGACTTTTAATCTCTTCTTTGTAATAGAGGTCGGTAACCTATGAATTAAGAGCTAAATATAGGCTGGCAATTTAATCCTAGGATTTCTAATTCTTAAATCTTTAAATAGGCTCATGCTCTGAAGCAGAACAGACTAGAGAGTGAACTAGTTAAACCACTAAAATTGAGAGACATAATAACATATCCCCCAGGCTTTAAACTGTGATTTTTTTCCTAAAGGCTTCCACCCTGTATATGTACAAAACAGTGGTTGAAATAAGCAGTGATAAGCAACTAGAAAATTTAGTAATCTATCATTTAGCTCTCTATTTCCAAGGGAAGTTGCTCGTTTAAATAAAAATATTGGCTTTTATTATTTTCCCTTGACAAATGAAAGTTTTCTTATGTCTTTAAGTGTTTCTTTTTCACACTATTATAATAGTTAATAACCAACCTTAGACTAATTTATATGTGTGTGTGTCTGTGTGTGTGTGTATTTAGATTTAATCAGGACCAAAATCCTTAGGGAAATATGACACGAGGAATGCCTGGGTGGCTCAGTCAGTTAAGCATCCGACTTCAGCTCAGGTCATGATCTCATAGTTTGTGGGTTCAAGCCCTGCATCGGGCTCTGTGCTGACAGCTAGCTCAGAGCCTGGAGCCTGCTTTGGATTCTGTACCTCCCTCTCTTTCTGACCCTCCCCTGCTCATGCTATCTCTCTCTCTCTCTCAGAAATAAATAAAACATTTAAAAAAGTAAAAAAAAAAAAAAAAAGAAATATGACACTAATTATTAAATGCATTAATTGTTTTTCCTTGCTATGAACATTAGCCTTAACCATTTGACCTGAACATTTTATATCTTTCTTATTTGGAGAAAACTGTGTATTTCCTGATGAAGAGTACCTGTAGGTGACCATTTGTAGGATTCCCCATCTTCTGAACTTGCTTTGTTATATCTTCCTCTCATTTTGCCTTCTACCACCTCCCCTAACTCTGGTGAGTTGCTCTCCCAAAGCACCTCCGAGACGACCTTTGCCATCTCTCTCTGTAGGACAATAAGGACTTGGAGCTGGACATCATCCCAGCAAGCCTTTCAGATCGTGAGGTCAAGCTACGGGATGCCAACCATGAAGTCAACGAAGAGAAGCGGAAGTCAGCCCGGAAGAAAGAGTATGTTTTGGGGAGCTTCCACCCAATTAGCAAGCTCCTTATGACTGTGCTTGGTTTTCACTGCTGCATGTCCCTTTTGATAGCTTAATGTGTCCTCATGACTACCCAGAGAGGGTGGAATGGATAGACATGATGCTTCTACCCGTGTTTTACACAAATCAAGAATTATAGAGCATTGGATAGTGGAAACAAGGAACCATGCCTAGCTTATAAAACATTTCTCGATCACTCTGCTTTCTTTATATTGGTGCTAGGGAATTACACATACCCAGATATCTTGTAAGGGCTTTTTGAAAAATATTTTGACAGATTCATTTTGGGTAGCACTGGAAAAAAAATAGTGTGCCCGCAAATTAAGAAGCCCAAGGTAGTTGATTTTATCAAAGTAGAGTAGGAGCAGAGATCCCTTGGAACTGAAGAAAATGAAGCTAGTCTGCAAAGCCAGAGCTTGTTTTTTGTTTTTTGTTTTTTTTATCTGGGAAGTGTATTAGTTTCTTTGGGCTACTATAACAAAGTATGACAAATTGGTTGGTTTCAACAGTAGAAATATATTGTTTCACAGTTCTAGAAACTGGAAGTCTAGGCTCAAAGTGTCGGCAGAATTGATACCTTCTGAGGGCTGGGAAGGAAGGATTGATTCCAGGCCTTTCTCCTTGCCTTCTAGATGGCTGGCTTCAGGTGCACATAGCATTCTCCCCAACTATATATCTGTATACAGATTTCTCCCTTTTTTAATGACACCAGTCACTTTGGAATAGGGTTCTCCCCTTCTCCAATGTGACCCAATCTTAACTATTTACATTTGTAATGACTGTTTCTAAATAAACTTACATTCTGAGTTACTAGGAGTTGGGACTTTAACATAGGAATGCGGGGGAGGGGAGGGGGAGGACACAAATCAGCCTGTAACAGGGAGGGAAATAAAAAGGCCACACTTGACCAAATCTTCCTGCTGGACTCTCTCAGTGTCACCAAATAGCCAGAGGATGGTGAAGGGCAGGTGGAAAAGAGAACAAGATGAGGTAGGGAGTAGTGGAGCTAAATAACAAAGAAAGACAAGCAAAACTGCAAGCAGCAGATGGAGAAAAAGGGAGAGGATAGAAGAATAGCAGAAACCCAAGGCAGTAAAATCAAAGCTAACTTTTCAAGGCATCTCAGATTATGTTCCTTCTGATTTTCCTTCTTTTCTTGTCTACTAAGTACCTGCAGTGTATAAGAAGCTTTGCTTATGTGATCTTATTTAATCCTTGCAGCAACCCTGTGTGATTAGCTGTTATATAAGTAACAAGGCTGAGGTTTGGAGAAGCAAGTCCTACCTCCAGTAAATGACAAAATCATAACTCAGCTCCTATTTGTCTGACTTTAAAGCTCATGCCCTTTCTACTCTACCAATAGAGTGAGAATATTAAGAGAATGGCTAATTAACTCCTGCAAAAGGTTTATTTTTTAATCAGTACTTTAACATTAATAGAAAGACCGCTGCTAATCCCACAAACGTAAAATCCAGGAAAAGATGCTGCTCATTTTCATATTTCTTGTGAAATTTCCATCAAGGGACACTTTGGGGATAGTCATTCTGAAAATTTTCATGTGATGGAGGACCTGCAAATAGGGGCTTTCATTACAAACTGCCATGAAAGACTGACATAGAAAGCCTGTGAGATAAATGTATAAATATATGCTTTGGCTAAATTAGATGTTATTGCACATCACATGCCAGCTAAGAAGCACAATTTTCTAATACAAATCTGCAAAAGAAAGAAAATGAAGTAGGTATACTACAGTGATGCCGTGCATCACAAGTTTCATAACTGCCCGAGAACATTGTACTGTTTCGGGGCCCAGGAGGAAGGCAGCCCTCTCCTTGCAGATGTGAAGCACAAGCTTTTCTTTATGGGAGACCAAAGAGTGGTCACAACATTGTTAACTTGTGTTACGCCTGTGATTGCATGTTCAGCTTCATGCACACCAGTTTGTGCTGTAAATGAGCCTGGTTAGAAATAGTATAAAGGCGTACAGGATAATCTAGGTCAGAGGTCAGCAAACTATGGCCCATGGGCCAAATCTGATCCCTCACCTGTTTCATATAGTGTGTAGCCATAAAGTTATTTTTTCATATTGTTAAGTGGTTGAAAAATATCAAAAGAAGAAAAATATTTTGTGATATGAAAGTAAATAAAATTCTTTCGTGTCCATAAATATTTATTGGAACACATCCACACTTTTTTTTTCATATCATCTGTGGCTTCTTTCACATTACAACAGCAAAATTGCCCACAAATGTTTACTATCAGGCTCTTTACAGAAAAGTGTGCTACCCTCCCCTACCACCCACTCCCCACCCCACCCCCCGTCTCAGCAGTGGCGTCTTGGGCATCTGTGCCTGGCTTTTAAATCTGGTTTGACTTTTGGTACTGCAAACCATTTTGGTAGAAGCCAATAGTTCTACTGAGCAGAGAACAGAAATCCTCATTCCAGGAGCTGTGAGACTTCCATGCAGGAAGCTGAGAGTGGAGCTGTCTAGCTGGTGAGAATGAATATGAATGTTGCTGCATGTCTGTGCGTTCATGTAAGCACACATGTACCATGGAGAACACACGCGTGTCAGCGCAGCAGCACAAAGTGGAGAAACCGTGGCAGGAAAGGGTGAGAATATGGAACTAGCTGAACACAAATACACTGGAGAGATAGAGAACAAATGATAATACTCAGAGGCGAAGAATTTGAAGAAAGGAAGAGACATGTTGGTAAAGTAGAAAAATGGGGTCATTCAGGAATGTCATAAATGCCGAGGTGGAGAAGTTTGAAGAAGGGAGGTATTAGATCCCTAACCAACTAAAAGCCCATTTGTTTTCTTCTAGATTCATTATGGCTGAATTACTGCAGACAGAGAAGGCTTATGTAAGGGACTTACATGAGTGCTTGGAGGTAAGTCTTGCAGTAATCGGTTCAGTGCTGTATTAGAAAAATGACAGCCTTGCCAGTATCAGGTCCTTCCTTGAGAGGAGCTCAGTGCTCTTTCTCCTGTAACTTAACAAAAAAAGCCAACAGAGGAAATCTTTTTCCCAGAGTCAGTAGTAATTGCATGGGAGTTTAAAATGCTTTTGAAAAGCAACTTTTCACAGACTGTAGCTAGCTCCTGCAAAAATGTATACAAAACTTGAATTCAAAATAAAAACCATGAACACAGTCAATGAACTCAAGTTGAGTCTGCAAATATACACCTTCCGCCAAACACACTCAAACACACATGTGTTTAATAAGAGAAATGTGGAGTTTATACTTTGCTAAAGTTCAGAATGTGAGTTTCCCTGGCAACAGTTGAAGGTAATGGAACATTTGGGTTTTCTTTCTTCCCGTTCTGTTTATTTACCATCTCACTTTTTACACTCCACGTGCAAGCCCAGCTTGAGTCTTACCCCTCCAGTTTGAAGACCTGTTTATTTGGTCTGCGTTTTGTATTACTTGCCTGTGATGAAGCTGTTGCTATCTTACAGACCTATCTGTGGGAAATGACCAGTGGCGTGGAGGAGATCCCCCCTGGGATCCTTAATAAAGAGCATATCATCTTTGGCAACATCCAGGAGATCTACGATTTTCATAACAAGTAGGTTGGTGGAGGGTTTCCCCAGAGCATACTTCGGGCCATAAATACTCATCATCAGGGCTTCTCAATGAGTGGATCACAGGAGACTGGTAAATGTTGCCTGGTAATATTACCTGTTACATTTTTTTAAATGTTTGTTTATTTTTGAGAGAGAGTGTGAGCAGGGGAGGGGCTGAGAGAAGGGAACAGAGGATCCAAAGTATGCTCTGCACCGACAGCAGAGAGGCAGATTCTGGGGCTCAAACTCATGAACCATGAGATCATGACCTGAGCAGAAGTCGGACACTCAACCGACTGAACCACCGAGGCACCCCTACCCATTAAGTTTTCTAAGTCAGTTGCCGTCAGACTTTTTTCTCACTCACCCCTCTTTTTCCACAATTCCCCAAATTTGCTCATGGAGAGTGAAGTCAAGAATTCAGCAATGTCTCTCCCCAATTCTCCTTATGGCAACATATTCATATCCAATCAAAATGATAACCAGGCTTTGAGATACTGAAAGTAGTTTCCAGTAAAATTATGGGGAATTCTGACACTAGAATTCATCTAAGGCTAATTATTCTACCTTGTGGGCTGTAGGTTTCAAATTCCATTCAAGTTTTTTTTTTTTTTAACTTAAATTCCTCCTCTATCCCTAGCTACCTGATCATCCCCACCTTCAGCCAAAATAAAAACATATGTAAATAAATATATAATCAAAATACCTAAGGGAACACATTTCTTGACAACTTATAGGGAATATCAGTTGACCCTCTATGTTTTGTTAAAATAAGTAGAACCATAGGGCCCTAACACCTCATAGTTCATTTTGTCCAGCTCCCAATTTAAGTATCTTTTCTACAGCATACTAAGCATGATCCGTTGTTAACTGAGTCAGCAAGAACATTGGTTGGTTAGTTACAGAGCCAACAAATGGAAATAACTCAGTTTCTAAAATACAACAAAGAGAGGGAATCTCAAGACACAAGAATAGCACTGGTATAAAGTCCTAGCACTCTCTTGGGACTCTGTTGCAGAGAGGAACTAAGAGGTAGAGGTTCAATGTTGTAGGATACAATTAGGGAGGAAGTCCTATGGTCAGGCTTTTACCTGTTAAGTTAAGGTAAACTTATGGCGTTTACCAAGTTAAGTAGTCATGGAGATAAAACTGCCAGCCCCGAGAGTTCCTGATGAGACTCTAGAACAGTACTATCCAATAAAACTTTCTGCAGTGTTTCTGGAAATGTTCCATGTCCTTGCTGTTCAATACCCTAGCCACCACTTGAACACTTAAGATGTGATCTGTGCTGCTGAGAACAGAGTTTGTCATTTTATTCAGTTTAACAAATTTAGATGGCAAGTGGCTACTGCATTGGACAGCCAAGCTCTAGAAAATAAGACCTCAGTATTGCCCTTTGCTAGGAATAACTACGAGCAAGCAAGAGTTGGGTGTAAGATGATCCTGAGCTCTAAAAGGTCTAAATAAGACATGGAGAGCCACTCTTCTCTTATCGACTGCTGATGGTTAATACCCTGTTATGTCATCAAATAGCATCAGTTTTAAAAGAACGTAAAATATGTAGCTTCCATGATGTGTTCACCTTGTCAGACTATGAAACCAGTAAGCTCTAAGGGAGAGCTTTCTGGAGTAGCTTAATAAAAGTTCCCAGGTTTTGGGTTTTGCTTTTTTGTTTTTACAAATAGTTTATTGTCAAATTAGTTTCCACATAACACTCAGTGCTCATCCCCACAAGTGTCCTCCTCCATGCCCATCCCCCCTCCCCCCCACATCCATCAGTCCTCAGTTTTTGTCAGCCTTCAAGAGTCTCTCATGGTTTGCCTCTCTCCCTTTCCCCCATCATTTCCGCCCTTCTTCTCTTGGGGTTTTTTTTATCACAAATTTTAGCACTCTCCATTTGATTTGTCTGGAAATCTCCAGACATAGAAATATTCTTCCTCATGTCTCTTTAATAAGATCCCAGTAAAGCCATTCTTGACCACTGATCCCCAGTTCTGTCCTCTGAGTCCTGCTCAGCATCCTTCTCCCCCAGGATATCTGAGAAGACATTGGACTGGTAAGCAGTAAGGCCTATTACTTTCACTTTTTTGGTTTACGATCTTTGGGATTTAGTCAACAAGTCTCACTTTTCTCCATTTACTTACCAAATGGATTAAATATAGAAGTCTAGAGATCACAACATGTACTTCCTCTGAGCTCTGCTTTTGCCAAATCAGTGTATACAGGAAAAGAATATTAATTTCAAAACTGATCAATTGTAACGAAGTATCTACCTCTTACTCTTGTTTCGTGATACCACTCTAGTAAGCCATAGTAAGCAGTTTGGTACTTTTTAAATAGCTGAAATAGCTACCAGTTACAAAATGTAGTTCTAAGAAACCCTTTAAAAAAAATCAAGTTAAACCATATGGAATACTACATTCTGTAGAGGCGTAAATTTAATTATCAAGAACACAGCTATTCAGCAAATGTTACCTATTTATAACGTTATTGAGAAACAAGAAGAGGGGCGCTGGGGTGGCTCATTCAGTTAAGTGTCCAACTTCAGCTCAGGTCGTAATCTCACAGTTCATGGGTTCGAGCCCTGTGTCGGGTCTCTGTGCTGACAGCTAACTCAGAGCCTGGAGCCTGCTTCGGATTCTGTATCTCTCTCTTTTTCTGACCCTCCCCTGCTCATGCTGCCTTTCTCTCTCTCTCAGAAATAAATAAAACATTTAAAAATTAAAAAAAATAAAAGAGAAGAAAATAAAAACCAACCTCTGAGCAACCCAAAGAGATACCACAAAGATACAGCTCTTATCTTTTCAAAGAAGCACCTTTCACACTGAGTGTTATGTGGAAACTAATTTGACAATAAACTATTTGTAAAAAAAAAAAAAAAAGAAGCACCTTTCTATCCACCCCAACAGCCACTTTACCTCTTGTAAGATTGCTTAACAATCTTGTTAGATGGTAGATGGTTGGATCATTTCCAAGACCATAGCAACTTGGAAGCAGTAAATAAGACTCAAGAACTTGAGTAAGTAGTTTGATATTATCAGCATAGAGTAAAAGAAGACAGGTAAACTCCAAAAAAAAAAAAAAAAAAAAAAAAAGGAAAAAGAACCTCCGAAATCATAGTGGTCAAGGGCTACTCAGTATTGATTCCAGTGTTTCTCTGTCCCCATTTAGAGCCCTGCACAGACACTGTATTATAGTAGAGCATAATAACTGATATTAGTAATAATGCTGAATCATTAGTATATTCTACATTAAAAGAAAAAAATTCTGCATATAGAAAGCTCTCCACCTCCCAAAAATTAATGTTTTAATTTATTCACCATTTAGGGAACATCCAAGAAAATCAAGCTGTGTATTAATTCTCTACAGGATCTCGAGGCTAAGGCTTTTCTCTTCTCATAATGTGTGCTTTCTCTTTATGCCATACACATGTTGATAAATTGAAAAAAGCACAACACCTCTAAAATCTCTAATAAATAAGAGAGGAAATGGCAATTAAGGCAACTTCGAAAATGCGAGAAATGTGAGCTCCATAAAAGACCATGTCTTTTACTGCATAAGCCTGTCACATAGTACACTTTAAGTAAATATTTTTTGGATGGATAGATGGATGGATGGATGGACAGATGGACTCACAGACTAAAAATAGAATTACAGTTTTCAGACTAATGGCTAATGCTATTTCAGTCACAATTCAGTCTTTCATTGTGAAAGTCTCAAGATAGGGAAAACTATTAGGTATGATTTTTTTTTCCTCATCACTACCAGAGCCTTAACAATTATAACCTTAGTAGCAAAAAATTGAATATCTGAATGAAGGAATTTCCTGGAGGCTTCTTTTTATAATTTTTACTTTTTTTATTTGTGTGTAGTTGACACATTAGAATCAGATGTACACCATGGTGACTTGACGAGTTTAGGTGTTATGCTGTGATCCCAATGAGCATAGCTGCCATCTGTCACCATACAACACGATTACAGGGTCATGGACCATGTTCCCTAAGCTGTGCCTTTCATTCCTGTGACTTACACATTCCACAACTGGAGACGTGTATCTCCCACTTCCTTTCACCCATTTTGCCCATCTTCCCCATGACCCTCTGTCTGGCCGCCATCATTTTCTTCTCTATATTCATAGGTCTGATTTTGCTTTTTGTTTGTTTGTTTATTTGGGTTTTTTAAGACTCTACATATGAGTGAAACCATATGGCATTTGGCTTTCTCAGTCTGACTTATTTCATTTAGCATAATACCCTCTAGGTCCATCCATGTTGTTACAAATGGCAAGGTCTCATCCTTTTTTACAACTGTGTAATATTTCAGTGTGTGTGTACCACATCTTCCTTAACCATTCACCTGTAGATGGACACTTAGGTCATTTCCTTATCTTGGCTATTGTAAATAACGGTACAATAAGCATAGGGTGCATATATATTTTCAAGTTAGTGTTTTTGTTTCCTTTGGGTAAAAATGTAGTAGAATTATTGGATCATGAGGTATTTCTATTCTTAGTTTTTTGAGGAACCTCCATACAGTTTTCCATATTGACTGCACCAATTTACGTTCCCACCAACAGAGCACAGGGTCCCTTTTTCTCCACATCCTCTGCAATGCTTGTTATTTCTTGTCTTTTTATTTTAGCCATTTTGAGAAGAGTAAGGTGAAAGAATTGTGGTTTTGATTTGCATTTCCCTGATGATCAGTGATGTTAATCACATTTTCATGTTGTGTGTTAGCCATCTGTATGTCTTCTTTGGAAAATGTCTATTCAGGTCCTCTGCTTATTTTTTTTATTGTATTGTTTAGGGGATTTTTGGTGTTGAGTTGTATAAATTATTTATATATTTTGGATACTAACTTCCTGGGAACTTCTTAATGGGAGGACCATACAATGGTCCAAACACCTGTTTGCTTTTCAGGAATACTTATGAAATGATTACTTTTTAACCTGAAAAATCCAAAGGTTCTTTTTAACCCCAAATGTTTGCATCCTTACAAAGTTCTGGTTAAATGCCATCTAACAACAAACACATTCCTCTCATTTCTAGAGTACAGGTCAGGTTATCTGTGTATACTCAAGAGTGAGGGAAGGGGGGAGGGAGGAAGGGAGGGAGAAAAGAAGATTGGGAAGCAGAGAGATTGAGCCTGACACTACCTGAATGATACAGTTAGCTGAGTTACTAGGAAATTATTACCTAGACCAAGGGTGATATGGAGAATATGTTAAATTTTTTTAGCTTGTTACTATTGATCTTTTAAATGGTGTCACTTTGAAAACTGACAACCAAGATTAGTTGTTTATGTGTGTGTTATCATTCTCAAGGACCTTTGTATATATAGATATTGAACAGAGAAATTCTCAAGGACCAAAATTTCTATGAAGAAGAACAATTCAATGTAAGCAGTGGTTTTAGAGAAATTGGAGGTTTAAGATGAGTGATACTTAGTTTTTACCCTCTGCTCTCCCCTTTTTCATATTGTACCTCCTTTTTATAGAATCATAAAGATAATGAAACTTACATACACTAGAACTAAATCCATTTCTGTTGTATTTTGCTAAGCATTGCAGGAGCACTCAGATAAGACAGTATATTCCATAAATAGAGCCCCAAATAGTAATGGGTTTTTTAAAAGTTTATTCATTTATTTTAAGACAGAGAGAAAGATACAGAACATGAGCAGGGGAAGGATAGAGAGAGAAAGGGAGGAAAAGAATCCCAAGTAGGCTCTGCACTGTTAGTGGTCACCCAGCATGGGGCTCGAACTTAAGAACTGTGAGATCATGACCTAAGCCCAAAACCAAGAGTCAGGCACTTAACTGACAGCCACCCAGGTGGCCCCCCAAGTAATGGTTTTATTTTTTTTAATGCAGTCTCCCCACTTTGACCACCCTACAATTTGTAATTTAAAAAAATTATTTATTTTCAATCTGCCCTTATTAGATTTTCAGCTTTTGTAAGTAAGGACAAGAGTTAAAAATGCTTATCACCTTCAGTTATATCTGAACTTTACTTTTTAGTTATTTTTATATTATTTGTATGTAAGTCTGAGTAATAACATTAAAAAAATATTTTTGCATGTTTATTTTTGAGAAAGAGAGAGAGACAGAGTACATTTGGGGAAGGGGAGGAGAGAGACACACACAATCTGAAACAGGCTCCAGGCTCTGTCTGAGCTGTCAGCACAGAGCCCGATGCAGGGCTGGAACTCATTAACCGTGAGATCATCACCTGAGCTGAAGTTGGATGCTTAATCAACTGAGCCACCCACACACCCCAGAATAATAACATTTTTATGAAATCTCTGCTGTCAGGGCTCAGAGGGTCTTCCTCACCATCAAGTAAAACTATCTCCATTAACTGAAAAGGACATTGAGACCCAGAGAGAAGCCAGTGACTTACCCAGGGTGGACACCCTCTCCCCCTTTAAAGATTAGGCATAGATCCCAGGGTTTGGCTTCCCATGTCAGTGCTCCCTCCCCTTTCCCTCCTCCATAGACCACCAGCCAGGACTGCCAGAGCTGGTTGGTTTGATTCACATCTAACCAGCTGCTATGCAGATCCCCACATTTGAGGAACACTTCAACCCATCTCTTCCACACAGGTATGTCACCAAGGTCCCACAGTCTTATGATAATTACCTGAAATAGGTCATTTTCCAGCAAGAGTTGGAAAGGCAAGTGGAAGACTGACAACCAGGGCCACATATCCCTCCAGTACCCTTCTTCCCCGCAGGCTTGGCCAGAAACTTAGATCTGGCCCTGGTCATTACCCAGTGCAGTCCCAGCCTAGTATTCCTGGGCTCACGGCTGAGGGAAAAGGGCCTGAGCTATGTGAGGCTAAGTTGGGAACACTGGCGAGGCCAGGGTCAGCTACCAGGGTACCAGGTGGCCAAGGTCAGCCAGCAGCAGAGGGTGGTGTGCAGCATCCGGGGAAGAGCTGGGGGAAGCAATGGGAAATAGCAGTGAACCACTGGCCCAGGCCCACAGTTCCATCATCTTCCCAGAGTTCTCGCACCAGCCCTGTGCTAGTTGAGAGGTGGAGGTGGTACCCAGTGATCAGTCAAACCCAGGCTCTGCCCCCTGAGTTCTGGAAATTATTGGGTGATCGGGGTGGAGGGAAGCACAAATGAAGTTAAAAGGAGCAAAGAAAATAGCTTCAGTTAGAAAAATAGGAAAGGCTTCACAGAGGGGAGAGTATTTCACTTTGGATTTAAGTAGCTGGTAGGATTTCTACATCCAGGGATGGCTCCCTTAATGATGGAGGAAAGCTTGAAAAAGGGCTTGCTAAGGGAGGAAAGTGGTGAAGTCTAGCAAGGGGACTGGGAGGGGCAAGAGGGAGGAGTTTGTGAGTCAAGTTTCAACCCTGGGGGGAAAGGTGGGGCGAGGTCCCAGGGTCAGGCCCCTAGTTCCACTGTCTTGTCACTGTGAGATTGAGGCGGAGGAAGGGAGAGGTGGAAGTAGTTCCTAGTTCCGGGCAGAAATGGCATTGGCCAGGGTTGGGAGGGACAAAGAAAAGGTGGTGGGGAGAGAAGGATTAAATACTTAGATAGAGGAGAAGCTAGAGGGAGCGGGGAAGTGGTTGAGTAACAAGGGGAAGGAGAGGGAAACAAGGGAGAGAGGAGAGGGAAGCAGTAGTCAGGGAAGTTAGAGGAGACAGAGGGAAGTTAGGGGAGTTGGGGGAAAGAGAGATGGATAAAAACCTAGACCTCCCTAGAGCTACAATTCTATTTCTTTTTTCTTTTTCTTTTTTTTTTTTTTTTACAAATAGTTTATTATCAAGTTGGTTTCCATATAACACCCAGTGCTCATCCCCACAAGTGCCCTCCTCATGCCCATCTCCCCTCTACCCCCCCCCAACACCCATCAGTCCTCAGTTTGTTCTCAGCATTCAAGAGTCTCTCATGGTTTGCCTCTCTCCCTTTCCCCCACCATTTCCCCCCTTCTTCTCCCCCACGGTCCTCCGTCAAGTTCCTCCTAATCCTCCTATACGTGCATATGATATTTGTCCTTCTCTGCCTGACTTATTTCGCTCAGCATAACACCCTCAAGGTCCATCCATGTTGCTACACATGGCCAGATTTCATTCTTTCTCATTGCCATGTAGTATTCCATGGTATAGATAAACCACATCTTCTTGATCCATTCGTCCGTTGATGGACACTTAGGCTCTTTCCATGTTTTAGCTATACAATTCTATTTCTGAACGGAACATCAACAAGGTGTTCATGATCCAAAGAAAAAGTTCATACATTATGTCCTGATATGTACATGCTTATATATAATAAGGAAATTAAGTTTGTCAAAATAACACCCTATGTCTGGTGCATTCTGATATTCTGGGTTAGGTTCTGTTTCTCCTTCTCCTTATTTAATGCTGGTTTCCACCCACTAAATTAATACAGCCCCTGGAAACACCGTGGGCCCATCTGCAGCTACAAGGCGAGGAGTTGGCTCCACCCAGTGGTGAGAGAAAGAATGTGCAGCTTACAGCAGTGTCTGCGGGGCCACCAGGCCACCTCCTCCTTCGCCTCCTCTTTTGCCTCATCCCATCCCTTCCCGACACACACACACACATCCTTGCTTAAAATATGCCAGCCTTCTATGCTGCATCCCTCCTCCAAATACCCTTGTAATCAATTTATCTCATTTGTAAAAATCACAGAATTATAAAATATAAAAGCCTAGGGAAAAAACCGTTAAAGATAATCTAGTTCTGTTCTCATCCCTTGTTTTATAGAAACTGGACCTTACAAAAGTTTGTGACCCTGCCCAAGCCTGTTGGTAGCACAGCGAAGATTCCAGGTCTAAATCACTCCCTATGAAATCAGACTGTCATTATAAATAAATAAATAAATAGCACCATCGTTTTCTTAATATTCAAATGTCAGGGAAAGAGGAAGGGAAGGCCTGCTGTGGTTTTTCTTGGACCCTAAACCCACACCCTAAGGGATAGCTAACTGCAGGCCCTACACAAGCCATCAGGGGAGCCCATAAAAATTCCCCTGTGGTTTTATTGTTGGGGTTTGTTTTTTCAGTCAGCTGTCGACATTGGTTCTGGTTATGGATATTGGGGCACACCCAAAGCAAGACAAAGTATAACCATTTATTTGAATGTGTCAAAGTCATGTTCATTTTAGTTGTGCATATTCACCGTTGAGCATCCATGAGCAGCAAATTAATGGATATGGATAACATTAAATGTGAGGTTAATCTTTTATGCTTATTTTAACATTAAAATAAGTTATAAATCTATGCAAATACTTTTTGGCTCATCTGATCACACAAGTTAAACAAGATTAGGAAGCTTTAGCAAAACCTATTCAACAGGTAGCAGTTTAGCAAGGTAAACTGCTTCGTGAGGTGGGAGCCTGAGGGCAGGAAATGTGCTGAGCAGAAGCCCAGCCCTGCACACCTCTTTCATTTCTAATCTAACCTGAAGTTCCTGGTGTGTAATCAAGGAACAGAGAAGAGTGGCTCACGTGGCTTATCCCAGGTGATCAAACTTGACTGAAACACTCCCCTGAATAATCCCACACTTTCTCTGGACTGCACATGGCTCCTTATTGGTTTAATAGCTGTCCCAGTATGCTAATCAGATGTCCTAGCCCCTGTAATCTTTGGCCTCTGTACTAGACTCTGAATCTATCTGGTCACTGATGGATTCTTTAGAAATGATGTCTAGCCATATCAGATAAAGGGTTAATATCCAGAATCTATAAGGAACTCACCAAACTACACACCCGAAAAACAAACAACCCAGTGAAGAAATGGGCAGAAGACATGAACAGACACTTCTCCAAAGAGGACATCCAGATGGCCAACAGACACATGAAACGAAGCTCAGCATCCCTCCTCATCAGGGAAATACA
>NW_024081069.1:299650-315919 GCF_003009895.1 Hyaena hyaena
TATGCTGAGCGAAATAAGTCAGGCAGAGAAGGACAAATCTCATATGTTTGCACGTATAGGAGGATTAGGAGGAACCTGACGGAGGAACAAGGGGGAGAAGAAGGGGAGAAATGGTGGGGGAAAGGGAGAGAGGCAAACCATGAGAGACTCTTGAATGCTGACAAAAACTGAGGACTGATGGATGTGGGGGGGAGGAGGGATGGGCATGGAGGAGGGCACTTATGGGGATGAGCACTGAGTGTTATGTGGAAACTAATTTGACAAAAAACTATTTGTAAAAATAAATAAATAAATAAATAATGTCTAGCTCCAGTAACCCAGCCCTGCTTTGATAAGGAGACAATGTCCTGGACTTCCTGCAAAGAAGTGAGCCTGAGAGCTTTCTCCTCACCCTCCCTCCCTCCAGCTTTATTTATTTATGTATCCTCATTGTTCTTCTCCTCCTTGCCACCGCCTCTACTTTCATTCCCCTTCTGTCATTCTAACAAGTACACTTGCATGAGAATCATTCATGCACACACACGTATGTACACACACATCATCATCAGAAATGTAACCCTTTAAGTGCAGACCTCACCCTTAATATAAAGGTCTGTCTGAGGGACCACACTGTGATACCTTCACTGAAGGATACACTTCTCTGGAATCACTGAGACCATAGGCCAAATTTACCTTTGGAGAAAATAACAGAATCAAAATGACTCAAGGTACATTTGGAATGATGCTGTTTCCACAGTACTTCATCACAAACCATCTGAAAGTTTTTCTATCAACAATTGCTAGGGATTTTATTTCCCAAGATTCTTTACAAAGCCAGAGGGAAACATTTTCCTCAGAAAATAACTGCACAATACATTGCATCATGGTAATTTAATAAAGTAATAACTTGGCTCAGATCTTGACATTTCTTTAAAAGTTGTATTCATTTCAGAAAGAAACCTGGACATTCACACAAACACTTAAACTACTTGCTTTGCTTGTTCTCTGATGATTTATTACATATAATTATTGAAATGGTGAGGACAAAGATGTGGCTCTAGAAGGTGGATTATTCTATCATTTGTGAAGAGTGTTGTGACCTCTTATGCTTAATTTAAACTCACCATGTCCACTTGAAGCAGACAGAATGATATTGATAAGAGTTACATAATCTATTATTTTCATAAGCTTTAAAGGACAAAATAGAGTTTAATATTGCCACGTGCCTTCAACAATCACGTAGAGATGATAGTGAATGTCTTACTCAGATTTATGAATTGATATGCCCAGCACAAGGTAGTTTTTCTGGTTCTTAGATTATTTTTATTAAAAAATTAAGTCATACAGGAGTCAATATAGAATTTGCCAACTGAAATCGGCGGCAGCTGCCATAAAATGCTGGTCTATGGATTGGATGCAGTAGAATTACTCAGGGAGCTTTTCTGAATAATTCAAAAGCTCACATCCTAACCCCAGAGGGAGGCGCATGGCTAGGTGTTGGGACCACGAACTAGGGGTTTCCAGAGTGTTCCTTGAGACAAAGTCTGATACTGCCCCCAAAAGAGTTCCACTTGCAAAGAAGTTTGGGAAGCACTACACACTATTTACTTCAGAAACTTAGAATGTACCTCATCGTTTTATACGATGTTGGAAGCCCTCCAGTAAAGAAACCAGCTTAGAAACATTTCCCAAACTTAAATGATAGGAAACCTTGGAATCCAATTTTTATAACACCCAATCAAGATTTTCCCAGGATATTTTCTAGTGAAAGGTAATCTAGTATTGATTTTCCAACACAAGCTCCCCTAGGGGAGTCTCCAGGAATGGGGAGGAGTGTGCAAATGTATGTTTTTCAGAGTAGGAGTTTAAGATTGGGAAACAATGGCCCTAAAAAACTAGTATTTATTTAGTGTCTACTATATGTTAGGCACTGGGTTGGTTTCTTTACCCACATGGATTTATTAAATCTTCACAACAACCCCACAAGGTTGTGGTTCAAAGATGAGAAAAATGAGGCTTTGGAAGACACACATACCCCAACTGTGAGTAAGTGAACTCTGGTACTTTAACTTGTGCTTGGCTCTGAGAGGAAAGGAAAGTGAGAGACAGGATCAGTAGATGGGTGGGCTAGTGGCGGCTGGTGCTAAAACCTTCATTTTCCAGAAAGACATTAACTATACAAATAATATTCTAGACATGTAATTCATTTTATAGTTCTTTCATTTCTTCAGAATTTTCAAACTGAGCATTCTTGCATAGGCTTTTGATAGTTGCTATCACAAAAAGTCATGGTATTGCTTGATTTAGATTATCAGGATTTCAAAGAAAATTCCTAGTACTATCTTTAGCATCTAGATCATGGATCAGTTCTGTTGGTAAAATTACCAATGTTTTCTTAAATTTAACTTTAACTGACCAGGTCACTGACCTTATGTTGTAAATAAGGCCAGAAGGAAAGTCTCCCTGAATTGTATCCTGTGTGGAATGTCATAATCTGGCTGTTTTATCATTTATTTGATCACCCTAAAGAAGGGCCTAAGTACCGTGGGAGTAAGAACTTAGGGGACTGGAGTGAGATCCCAAGAGTGGGGAGGAAGAGGTTTTCCACAAGCTGAGAGAGTTTATCCCAGCTGCCTGGGGCCCTTGGATTACCCACTTCTCCCCTCTGTCTCTTCTTCCAGGACCTCTCTCTTTCTGGGACCTTCCAGGACCTTTGTCTTTCTTTAAAGCAACTCATTTTCTTTTACCAGTTCTTGTCCTAGAATTTCCATCAGATTTCCTCCCTGGTCACCAAGCCATTCCATCCCCACCCAGGCCCTGTTCAGTCCATCATGGCCCAGAGCTGGATTTCCAATCATTGTCTTCACTGAGATTAATCGTGAAGATTTTTATGAGCAATGTCCATGTAAAGAATAGCTTAACACCTCTAGAAAACTCCTCAGAAAGATGTTGTACATTATATTCTTTAGTGTTTCTCGTAGAGAAGGACCACATAAGAAATGTCTTTTAGAATTCAATGATGACATAATATGGTGGGGAACCAGAATGCTTCTCTTGTAGCAAAAAAGCAGATGCTTCCTTTTTGGCCTGGAAAAAAAGTTTGAGCCTCAATTACAGCATTATATATTTTTTTCCTATTTATGTTTTAGAAGTCATATTAAATACATATATGTCACCTGCAGTTTTTCTAAAAGTATCAGTTGGGGCATCAATTGTTAAGCGTCTGACTCTTGATTTCCACTCAGGTCGTGATCTCACAGTTCGTGAGGTTGAACCCCATGTCAGGCTCTGTACTAGCAGTGAAGGGCCTGCTTGAGATTCTCTGTCTCCCTCTCTCTCTGCCCCTCCCCTGCTCACTCTCTGTCTCTCTCTTTAAATGAATAAATAAGCGTTAAAACAAGTATCAGTAAATATGATACTTTATTGATTTTTGATCACCACATATTTGTATTTGGAAAGCCCAAATTGCACCATAATTACTGCTGTTCCATGATTCAAATCAGGATGCTCTAAAATTCACATGTTAGGGGAAGGATGATAATCCTCAAGTGGGTATTGCTAGGAATCCCCAGAAAATTTAAGTGTCTTTTCCTTATTATTACAGCAGTGCTCATTTATTATAGAAAATTTTGCATTGCAGGTGGACAAAAAATTGTATCATATGTGATCCCACCAATCATTATCAGCATCTTGGCCTTCCACATATGACTAACACTAAAAACAACATATTTTTCTGTCATGAAGGGGGAAACACAAGTAACAGATACTGCCAGAATGCTTGGGCAATCGGAGCTAGACAGAATAGGTTAAATCAATACAATTTATTTTTTCCAATGGTGGAAATAAGTAGTGGAATGATTCAGAACTGCTTTATATCTTTTAATTTAATTTTGAATTAATTTTAAAATTCAAAATTAAATTTTAAAATATAGATTGAGAATTGAACCTACCACTATCTTTGCCCTATTCCTTCAGCTGGTTTCCTATGGTAATGACCTTTTTATTCATTTTGAAATTTATTTTATTTAAATTTTAGTTAGCTTACAGTGCAATATTGGTTTCAGGAATGATTCATCACTCCCTACAACACCCAGTGCTCATCACAACTAGTGCCCTCCTTAGTACCCCTCACCCATCTAGCCCATCTCCCACCCATCTCCCCTCCAGCAACCTCAGTTTGTGAAAATAAAAACCTCTTTTGTGGTTTGTTTCCCTCTCTTCTCTTCCCCCACCCCCCCCCCCCCCCGCTTCCCATATGTTCATCTGTTTGTTTCTTAAATTCCACATATGAGTGAAAGCATATGGTATTTATCTTTCTCTAATTGACTTATTTTGCTTAGCATAATACATTCTACCTCCATCATTGCAATTGGCAAGATTTCATTCTTTTTGATGGCTGAGTAATGTTCCATTGTATGTATATGTATACCCATGTGCGTGTGCGCGCGCACACACACACACACACACACACACACACACACACATCTTCTATATCCATTCATGAGTTGATGGACATTTGGGTTCTCTCCATAGTTTGGCTATTATTGATAATGCTGCTATAAACATTGAGGTGCATGTACCCCTTCGAATCTGTACTTTTGTATCCTTTGGGTAAATACCTAACAGTGTGATTGCTAGACTGTAGGATAGTTCTATTTTTAGTTTCTTGAGAAACCATCATACTGTTCTTCAGAGTGGCTGTACCAGTTTGCATTCCCACCAGCAGTGCAAGAGGGTTCCCCTTTCTCCACATCCTCATCAGTATCTGTTGTTTCCTGTGTTTATTTTAGCCATTTTGATAGATAATGAGGTGATATCTCATCGTCTTTTTGATTTGTATTTCCCTGATGATGAAGGCTATTGAGCATCTTTTCATATGTCTGTTAGCCATCTGGATATCTTCTTTGGAAAAGTGTCTATTCATGTCTTCTGCCCATTTCTTAACTGGGTTGTTTGCTTTTTTGGCATCGAGTTTGATAAGTTCTTTATAGATTTTGGATACTATCCCTTTATCAGATATGTTGTTGGTAAATATTTTCTCCCATTCCATGGGCTGCCTTTTAATTTTGTTGATTGTTTCTTTCCCTGAGCAAAAGCTTTTTAGCTTGATGAAGTCCTAGTAATTCATGTTTGATAACCTTTTTATAAAAGAAATGACCATATCAAATTATGATTGACATGTAAAAAGCTGTACATATGCAATATATACAATTTGATGAGTTTAGAGATAAGTGTATACCCATGAAGCTATCACCATCATCAAGGCCATGAACATATCCATCACCTCCCAAAGTTTCCTCCCCCTATGATGATGATGATGATGATGATGATGATGAAAGAACACTTAATGTAAGATCTACCCTCTTAGCAAACTTTAAGCGTACAATACAGTATTGTTAGCCATAGGTACTATGCTTATAGTGGATCTTACAACTTACCGTTCATAACTGACCTTGGACTGTTTGACCATTAATTTTTTAGGTTGGAAATAAGAGTACATATTCCCTACTTAGACAAAAGGTGGCATATTATATACATTTTTCCACACCTTACTTTTTACACTTAACAGCCTACCCTGGATATCTTTCATGTGAAAACATGGAAAGCCTTGTCATTTTTGTTGTAACTGTGTACTGTCCAGTTCTGTGGATATCCAGGTTACTCAGTCACCTATAATCCACCTTTTAATATTATGAACAGTAACACAATGAATACACACGTTTACAACACCTTCTACATAAGTAAATTAAAATATATAGGAAATTTTCCAGGATAAAAGCTGCAGAAGTAAAAGATAAGTATACATTTTTTAAATTTTGGTAGATACTGTCAAATTGTCCTTTGAAAAGATTGCCTCTTCCATTTCCATCAGTAAGTTTCCTCACAGCATCATAATTATTTTTTATTTTAAAACCTTTGTGTGATTTCTATTTTTTAAATATTTATTTATCTAGAGAGAGAGAGAGCAGGGGAGGAGTAGAGAGAGAGAGGGAGATAGAGAATCCCAAACACTCGAACAAACTCACAAACCATGAGATCATGACTTGAGCAGAAATCAAGAGTCGGACACTTAACCGACTGAGCCACCCAGGTGCCCTAAAAACCCCAGTGTGGTTTGGAAAAAAAAAAAAAAAATTCCACTCTGGTGATGCTAGCTCATTAGAGCTTATATTCTCTGAGCCCAAACCAATTGTTTAATATATTAGCTTGAAATTGGTATAGTCAACCCTTCATTATTTATTCACACATAAAAGAGACACACCATAGATATCCACAAAAGCAGATAATTTCCTAGTAATTCAATTGAGCTTTGAAATATATTGTGACTTATTCCCCATTGAATTTTCTTTCCTAATGATGTCTGCATTAGGAAACATTAACTCATAGCATTTAGCACAAAGTGCCTGCTGATAGAAGAAGAAAGCCAAGAATTGGGAAGAAATGACTGTAGGATTCAAAATGTTTCCACTATATCTCTGGGATCATAGATGATCTTCATTTAATTGTTTCTGATATCTGTATTTATAAATTTTTAAATGTTACCATGTGTTCAGATAACTTGTATTAAAAAATAGATTCATGGTTGCAGTTAAAATGAAAGTTCCAACCCAAGTATAATATTTAATTTCTTTTCAATCTGAGAAATGTAAATCCCTAAGGGAAGCAATTCAGTTTTAAGTAGCACTAATTAATCAATTAATATAAATTATAATGAAAACAGTTCTAATATATTTCAAACTACACCTCACCATGTATCAGTTAGAGAATGGAGAAGCCATGTGTAAATAATGGAGAGCTTATGGGATTGTGATGGCCTCAGCCTAATCATCTGGGTGAGGAAGGAGACACTATGCAGAGATGTCTGATCTAGCCTTTCTCTCCCCTTGCAGCATCTTCCTCAAAGAGCTGGAGAAGTATGAGCAGCTGCCTGAGGATGTGGGACACTGCTTTGTTACCTGGGTAACTGACCTGAAATGCTTCTTCTCCCACTGTGCCATCCTTTCCAGAGTGCAGATGGTGTCAGATGCCATCACTGGTGCCTAACCTGGCTGGTGTCTCTGACATTAGGACCAAGACTCTAGAGAGTGGGCACAAGTAGATCTGAGAGGAGCAGACCATCCCTGAGGAGCAGAGTCCTCCTTGGGAAAAGTCCTTAGACATTGTATCCAAGCTCCACACTGAATTCTCCAGGAACTTTCTAAAACTGAAACTTCAGGAGAGTGGAACAAGACCACCATCCATGATAGAGGAACCCTCCAGTTCTAGCCATTGGTTTTGGGTTTTTTTGTTTTTACAGGATAAGGATTAGGGTAAAATTAGACCTTTAGGAATCCATCAAACCATCGTTTACCTTTTCTTTCCTAATAGAGAAGAAAAGATTCCATGGGTATCCATCTTAGTTCTGACCTACAAACTTAGTGTCTAGTCATTTTCTTTCCTGGTGCTGTTGTCATGGGACAAGTAAATGGGCTGAATGCACCAGGTTCTAATTCTATAAATGGAAACATTAGTCTCCATTAGCATCTGGGCCATGTTATTCTGAGCTCAGGTTCATGATAGGAATGCAGACATCTCCGGGGAACTCCACCTGTGATACTAAGTACAACTAAACATGGAAATCCTTCCCCAGGGTCAGGAGTTCTATTTTAAATGATCTCCTTATAATTTCCACTCAAAATGGGCTACTTCTCAAATGTCTTCATGATTCAGATAGTTTATGCTCTCAACAATCTATAGAATAGATAGGGCTATGGTTATGCTGTATATTTTATACATGGAAATAATTCAGATGCCCTAGGAAGTTGACTAGTCCACTGACATGTAATAAATAGATAGCACGGCCAGTTCCACAGGTTGAGACCTGAGTTGTCTTCTTTACATTAAACCTTAACGTTTGCTTCCTGGTATACTCTCATTTCTTAAGGAAGTCTCAGACTTTTCGTTAACTTATTTTCTACCTCTAAATACATTAGCCTGTGCACAGTTCACATTAATGCTGATCAACAATTTATGATTCCTTGCACAGCCAATGTAGAGAAAAAAAACAAGTGAAGGGATTTTTTTCCACATCTTGTTTCATACAATTTGTGGATCTGCCTAACAATCAACCATAAGTAGAATTTATCAGTATACCCTAGGGATGATAAATGCCTCCCAGGTAGTATAAAACCCTAAAGTTGGTCTCAGAAAACCTCTGATAGATAATTGCATAAAATAGGCACATTTTGCCAAGAATTATCCCAAAGTGACTTTGATAAGTCTCATAATCTTCACATATGAGGGTAGAAACAAAGAGTTGTTTCAGTGTACGGAAAGGCAGTGGTTATGACCAAGAAGCATGAATTCAGCTTGCCTGGGCTCTACCACTTTCTAACTGTGGGAAGTGAAAGTTACTTAATCAACCTATGCCACAGTTTTCACATCTGTAAAATGGGGATGCTGATAGTAGAACTCACTGCATAGTGTTCTCAGGAGGATCAGATGAGTTAATATATAAGAGAAGCATCGAGAATAGTGCTTGCATGAGAGACCTGTTTTACTTAACCCATATCTGGGCTGCTGGCTCAGAAGAGGCCATCCCAGGTGTTCAGTAGGCAGCAATGCTGGCAGCATTTCACAAACGGGAAAACGACTTGGTGGCCAAAACACACACACCTTTCCCAGCAGCAGGGACTAACCAAGAGGGTACCAAGAGAAACAAGAAATGAATTTTCGCCGAGCTACAAGATTGTTGGCTTGAAGTGGCAATCTGGTTGTGACTCATTCTTCAGGCCTGTCCCCACAGGGTCACCTTGCTGTCCTTTCCCCCATCACTGCTTCTGGGAAATTGGAGATGATGGCATAGTCACTTGGCATGGCCTACAAACTACCCCCAATGGAGACATTTGGAATAAAGGCAGATCTTCCTCTGAGATCACACTTCATTTTCATTCTTTGATTTTTTGTTTTTAGAGCAAATGCTGCCATTTTTCAAGATGGGAAGCACAATTGTAGGTAATCCATAAAAGGGATAACATCTAAACAAATTGTTTCTGACTTCAAAATACATTATGTGAATTGGGTTTTCTAATTCTCTCTAGCATAGACTAGTATTAAAATAAGCTCACTTTCAGCAAGCTTTCTCCACCTGCACATAGGAAAAAGCATCCCAAAGTTCATTAGGGAAACATGGGCCAGATAAGCCCAGAACACTTGCCACAGATAATTCTGTGCCACATAGTATCCTAACTGCCCAACCCTCCTGGGTCCTTCCGGCACAGTCAACAGAAGGGAACAACTAACGGATGCTTATCTGTTATTGCCTTTGTTCTTTTTAGGCAGACAAATTTCAGATGTACGTCACCTACTGTAAAAACAAGCCCGATTCCAACCAGCTGATCCTGGAGCATGCAGGCACCTTCTTTGATGTAAGCCATGATTTTCCATTCTTGAGTCATTGAGGAGTGGGTGGGTGGAAATGTTTCTCTACTTTGGGATGATGGGTTTTTATCCTTTATTCGTCTTTTTAATTTGCCCACCCAAACCTCTGTCTCAGGAGTAAAGATGGAGGAAAACAAAAGCAGTGCTTGTCTTTTGTTTTAACCCACCCCATCTCAAGTGGCGTGATTTTAGACAAGGCACCCTCTGTGTCTCAACACCAAACTGGGCTAGCCACAATCTCGTGTGCAGAGGAGACCAACTATATAACACATGTGTTCATTAAGATGTTTCACTCTACTTCACACACAGCTCCCTCAAATGCAGGGGTTCTCAGAGTGTGGTCCTCAGACCAGCCACATCAGCATCACCTGAGAACTTGTTAGAAAGGCATATTTTGGACCACCTCCCTAGATCTGTTGAATCAGAATCTCCAGGGCTATAGCCCAACAATCTGAGTTTTAAGAAGCCACTCAAGTTTGAGAGGCACTCCTCACATGCAATTGTTTCAACCTTAACTACCCATTTGAATTACCTGGGAGGTTTTGAAAAATACTGATTCCTGCATCCCAGCCCTGTGATTCTAGTAAGATTGGGTTGGGTTTGGCCTGGACTTTGAGAGTTTTAGCACAGCCAGTGCTGATCACTTGGGCTGTAAGGAAAGCCAAGCAAAGTTGGTGCTGATGTTTCTTGTCCAGTCCCTTGCTTCAGAATGAGAATCCATTCCTGTTAGTAAATGATGGCATAAGTCTACATAGTGCTGGGCCCCAGAGAGTGACCTGTTGGCTATAAAGTGAACAGCATCAACTGGGTCAATGCAGGATGTAAGGGAAGAACAAGGAGTGAAAAAACTAAGGGGGGAAGGGAAGTTCACTGAGACTGTAGCAGTGACGGCCATTATGGTAGTTCTATCAGAAATGACAACGACTTAAAATTCAGGACTTTTCCTTAGTCTCTTTCTGCCTGCCTGCTTTCATTTCTCCCATAAATATTTGAGTGTTTACTATAGGGAACACGGAGTTCTAGGCACTTTCGGGAATACAGACATTTAAACATTACCATATTAGGTTTACAAAATGAATCTCTGAGCATCTTTCTAGCCTGATGCTGCCAAAGCAGAAATGATTCCACAAGTGTCTTGTTGCTCAGTAGAGGAACGGTCCTTGAATGGGAGAAAGCAGACAAGAAAAAACGTACATGACTTTTTAAAATGAAGCGTTGTTATACAAATGGTCCTGAACGTCCCAAACTGGAATTTTTGAGGTTAGATTTGATAAAACAGAAAATCCAAGAAAAGTACTCCTTTAACTTGGTGTCTGCATTTATTGGATATCATATTGGATGTTCTCTACCACTCTTACCTCTGTTAATAATGTATTTTCCTTAACATGTTTCTGATCGATTATTCATAAGCAGTATCCAGAAGGGTCTTTGTGAAGTTTTAAGTGCATTGTGTCCTGTTTTCCACTTAGCATTTTTCTGGACATTTGTGCCCTGTGCTCTGAGCCTGCCTGAGACTCCTCCACTTCCTCCTCTTTGCTCACAGTGCTCTCTCTGCTTTACCTCTCTGTGTGTAAAATGCAGGTGCACACACAGAGTCACTCTTCAGAATTCCTTCTATCCTTCAAAAGTCAAATGTTTCCCACATGAATCCTTCCCCTTCCCTATGCATGTGTTATACTTAGTATCTCTCTTACAGTGTTTGTAACAATTTGCCTTTTGTCAAGTTATCAATGCACCTTCCTATTACACACAGCTCACACCTCTGAGCCCCTTGAGGCTGACTGGTGATTTGCCTGGCTCATTTTGTACACATCAGTATTTTCCTTTAGTCCTATATTCATCCTACCCCTGTTTCTAGCCAATTTCTAGACTTTGACTAGTAAGTTAGATAACCTCCAAATTTTGCACCTTATCCCCACCCCCCATTTCCAACCTAGTGTCTGATGGGCGTCTACTTTAATTGGGAAAGCCACTGGAATCCAGGAAAACAGTCCACAAGGTAGAAGTTCCTGGAGCTCAGCATAGAGATGGGGAGGGAGAGCAATAACCCCTCCTGATTGTTCCCAGAGCTTTCCAGAACCCATAATATTTGTAACTGTTTTCCATTTCATCAGAGAGTGTTCCCTAAGTTCTACACTTAGAAAATACCTGCTTTGGGGGCACCTGGGTGGCTATGTCGGTTAAGCATCCGACTTCGGCTCAGGTCATGATCTTGCAGTTAGTGAGTTTGAGCCCTGCATCAGGCTCTGTGCTGACAGCTCAGAGCCTGGAGCCTGCTTCGGATTCTGTGTCCCCCCTTCTCTCTGCCCCTCCCCCACTCACACTGTCTGTCTCTCTCTCAAAAATAAATAAACATTAAAAAAAAAAGAAAATATCTGCTTCAGGCCCTCATTCTCTAAAAGAGATAAGCCCTTAAGAAGGCCGTCTTTTAGTATCCATTCTTGTAAAGAATGCACAGATCATTGAAGGTCCAGAAAGGGGCACACATTGACATGATCCAGAATTTTCTACTTCAGATGTGAGAGCTGGGAGGCTGTGATGTTCGATTCTATGTTGGTTAGTAAGCATGCTGAGGCAGACCTAGCCCCTGGAGGCGGCGCCTTCCTCCCTTCCTCGCTGCCCCGCATGCAGCTTTCCCAGCGCTGGCAGAGGACTGTCAAAGGGGCGCTACTGCCTGTGCTCCCTTGCCAATGCCCCCAAGTAAACTCACGATGTTCCTTTGCCCTGAGAGTAAGGCTGCCAGCTCTTTTGCCCATCGCCTTTGGACAAGTCCAGCTAGAGCTCCATACCTCTAGTCAAGAGGCACATGAGTGAGAAAGTTGCTACTTTCTGGGGGTAGTTGGCAGGAATGTGATAGTGTTTTTTATTCCCTCTTCTTCTCCTTCCTCCATGGCCACATAGCAAGTCCTCTTTTGTATAACTTTAAGTGTTTCCTGGGGCTCCTGGGTGGCTCAGTTGGGTAAGTGTCTGACTTTGGCTCAGGTCATGATCTCATGGCTCGTGAGTTCAAGCCCCGCATCAGGCTCTCTACTGTCAGCGCAGAGCCTAGAACCTGCTTCAGATCCTCTGTCCCCCTCTCTCTGCCCCTACCCTGCTCACACTCACTCCCTCAGAAATAAATAACATTAAATAAATAAATAAAGTGTTTCCTGTATTCTTCCCAGTGCTTTGTTCTTACTACCCCTAGCTTAGGGCAAGCCCATAGTACATACCTAGAGATATAGATATATATATAACTATAGCTAAAGATTCTACATATATTTAAAGTGAACAATTTAATGGTTTTAGTATATTCACAGATATGCGCTGTCATCTCCACAGTCAATTTTAGAACATTTTCATCACCTCAGAAAGCAACCCTACTCCCTTTAGCCATCACCTCCACCTCAGCCTCCCACCTACCCTTAGTGCTAAGCAGCCAAGGATATAATTTCTATTGCTATAGATTCACCTATTCTGGACATTTCACAAAAATGGAATCATATAATTTGTCTTCTTTTGTGACTGAATTTTTCACTTAGCATAATGTTTTCAAGGGTCTGTCTGTGTTATAGCATGTATCAGGACCGCATTCCTCTTTATGGCCAAATAATATCCTGTTGCATGGACATACTACATTATATATTTCCATTGATTAATTGATGGACGTTTGGGTTGTATCCACTTTTTCACTGTTATTAATAATACTGCTATATACATACATAAACAGTGTATGGAAGCTTTTGTATGGGTATATATTTTCATTTCTCTCGGGTATATACCTAGGAGTAGAATTGCTGGATCACATGGTAACTCTGTGTTACAACACTTGGTGTTTTTCAACAACCTTCTAACTGGTTTCTCTGTCTCTATTTCTGAACCTCCACCCCATATGTTGCTATTAGGCTAAATATTGCTCTCTCTGAAACATTGCTTTCACCATGTTTTTCTCCTATTTAAGGTCTACAGTACTTTACCGTTGAGAAGCTCACACCAAATCCTAATTTTTTTTTTATCTAGCTCAAACCTATCAGTGGCCTAAATATATCTTGCTTATCTGACTATTTTTTATTTTTCTCTGGACTCCAGGTGTGCATCCTCTATGCCATTCTGCATGGTCCTCATTATCATCTAAATACCCAAGGATTATTTCCTGTGCATTTTTTATATGTTTTCCATTTATAGAATGCCAGCTTTGCACTTCCCCACCCCCCACCTATCCTCTAAACCTCAGCTGAAGTCTTTATCTCTACTAAACCGTCCACCACTCCTGCCTGGGCCCAGCCATTGCTCTCTGTTCTCACAGGGAATACCGTCCATCTCCTTTGTTGCTATTTACGTGTGTGAGTATTCTCAGCTCCCTTCGGTGTAAGGTTCTTGAGGCAAGGGGACTACATGGACCCCTCACTTACCTTCACATCACTTACACCTTGGGGCACGGAAGGTCATTTTGGAGGCAAGATAGAGAATGGTCTAAAATGAGAGGCTAGAGGCACAAACAGAAGCTGGAGGTCATGGTTGTAGCCTGGGTATTAATGGCATGGAGAGGAAAGACTTGTCACCAGGGATAACACAAGGAAAACAATGAGCCCATGGTTATCCAGGCAAGAGACCTAAATGAGGGAGGTGCCATTGATCACAGTGAAGAAGTTGTAAGGAATATAGTGGTGATTCTAGGTTGGGATGGGTCTAAGTTGAAGAGAGAAAGGATGGTAAAGGAGATGTGCCCTTGTGCTGTTTTAAGGAGACTGAGGGAGATAAAGACTCAGGAGCCATCGGCATAGAAATCCGAGCCCAGCTCCCTTTATCCTCTTCATCGCACTAGACCCCTGTGATTGCCTCTGCTCTGGGTTTATTTTTCCTTTCGCTTCTGCTTCACCACCTCTCCTTTACTCTTCTGCCTATTATTATCTCCTCACTCTCTTTTTCCACTTTTTTCCTTTCCCATTTTTTTTTTACAAGTTTCATTTCTGACACACAAATCTACTTTCTCTCCGAAAAGCTTCTCTCCTTTCGCCATGTCTCCTTTTATCTGTGTATTCGTCTTGGTCTCTCTTGTTTCTCTTCCCATCAGAGAACAGTTCCTCATAATTGTCTACCCTTTTCCGTTTCCTCTCTTCTCACCCTGCCAACTTCCTCCCAAAACACACACATACACATACCCTTTTGTGTGTCATGGTGCCTGTTTTCATTCCTGTAGGAGATACAGCAACGACACGGTCTGGCCAACTCCATCTCTTCCTACCTAATCAAGCCCGTCCAGAGGATCACCAAGTACCAGCTGCTCCTGAAGGTACCTCCCCTGCCCTCTGGGTCACCCTCTCCTGCACTACTGACCAGGTCCAGGGAGCCCCTAGCTTTGCCAAGGATGGGAAAGCTTCCATCTCAAGACCTTTCCTCCATCAAGAGCAAAACTTCACAGGTGAACCTACATTGGCTTCACTGGCTCCCAGACTATATGGCCTGTCCTGTGAAACTAGGTGTTTATTTGCTGGGGGACAGAGGAGAAATGAGAGCAGGAACAAGTTGTGACTGCTTTCATACCTGCCCACCACTGCACAATTCGGAGTAGTTAGCACCCCAGACAGTGGCTGACACTTAAGGCCTCATTTTCTCTTCCTTCCCCTGGGACAGATTCCTCCTGGTGGCCCCTCCTTCTGATAGGATCAGGGGTCAAGAAGACACTGTCAGTCTACATAGGCAGCAGAGGCCCAGGGTGGCATCTACCACTACCTTAATCTCTGTGTTTTTCAAGCCTATGAGGTTTTTGAAGGAAAACACTCAAAGAGTGCATGTTAAAACACAAGGGTGCTCTTGTGTCTGGAGGATCTCATATGTTAGGTAGGGGTTCTTTGGAGCCAGGCAACAGATTTGGATTTTTTCCAAAATATTTTCTTTAAAATTCAAATAATCAAATTATGTAAAATAGTAAGCAATTTGGGCTGATTCTTCAGAGAAGGATACACTAGCAGTGTGAAGATATGACATTTCCCCCACAGAAAGCCTGGGAAATCGATATTAAAAGTGGTTATATAACCCCTATGTATATTAATTCTCAAGGTATAAGGGTAGAGTTTTCCCTGAGTTTGAATATTTGGCTGGTTGCTCCTCAAATGCAAAGGATAAAGGGAGAGTGAGCAGCATGTTAGAAGTAGGAGAGCTCCAGAGAAAATCTGCTGAAATTCAACTGTGAAGAGATGCTTGCAGAATCCCACATCTTCTAGCTTCACTAAAACTGAAAACCAGTTTCAGATCTAGGTTTCTGGTCACACTGTAGCATGCCCACTCACAGCCCCTGGGGTCTCCCTGCTTAGCAGGTGTGGTTCCGTGATGAGAAGAGCAAGGGCCCCATGAGCCCGTGCCCTGGACCTCTTCCTCACTGTGTGCTCAGGGACGAGCACCACCCTTCGCCTTCTGCCTCCACATTCAAACCTTCTCTTTCCTTGTCTCCAAGAAGAGACATTTTGGGCTTTGCTTCCAGACACTCAAGTCATCCAGCCCTGCAGAAATGGCTTAGAGAGTTACAATGCGGCATCATGCCCTTGGCCTTTATTGAGAACTCATGTGAGAAGTAACAATGTGCAGAACATCTTGGCTGTTTTGGCAGAATTGCTTTTGAAGATGTCACCTTTGGTTTTTAAAGTTCTTTATATAAAGACTTACAGAAATTCTCATAAGATCTCAGAGTGGGTTGTGGGCATTCTCTCCTAAATAATTGATGTACTCTCCACCTTTAAATCACAAGAGCTTTTAGCTCCTTCTTTGCCATTGACTCTCAGATAATTAGCATTGAGCTTTGTTATGACACGTGTGCTACAACTCTACTCCTACTGTATCGTTACCGGTTTCTCCTTAGCCCAGATTTCTTTTTTTTTTTTTTTTTTTTTTTTT